>NC_134575.1:141538886-141803886 GCF_050947875.1 Dermacentor variabilis
GACGCCTACGCGCCCAGGCGTGGTGCGGCGCGTGCGGGCGCATTGGAACGCGTACGTCTGGTTGAGCCTTAAGTTTTTAGCGCACGAAATGGGACGAGAGACAGAAGTGCGAGGCGGACACAGCGCACTTCTGCCTCTCGTCCCTTTTCGTGCGCTAAAAACGTAAGCGTTATGGAATACCGACATGCCCAAACTTACGCTCCTTCAAGAGATTATTGGTTTGCAAGCTGTTCACGCCAAGCCATAAGAAGCTCAACGGTCAGCATAATGACAACAGGTCCTCTTGAACTATGTGCCTCACAGTGAAGCGTTCGCAAGGTTACCAGATAGAGGGGTGTGAGCCGTATCGGGAAAGCAGCAGCCTACAGTTTTGTATCGTACCAACCTGGAATGCTAAAAATTTACATGCAAGCTTACTTGCATCTAAAGCCATTTTATGACAACTGCAGAAGTAACATGTTTAGTGCCAACTTGTTCCTTTTCAATTCGTTATAGCCATGACGACGAGAACAGAAACAATTAGCGAACTTGCTAATGCACGAACTCAGTCATCTGCTCTCTGCAAATCAGCTTGATGGGCATTCCCACCAGGTGCCACATGCTCACTCACAACAATTTGTTACATGAAAATGCAAAACAAATTTTAAAACGATCAAATGCACCCAATGCAATTTTGAGGAAATCCTACTTCATGTTGACTGAATCTGGCAGTCACTGCTCATTTATATTCTATATTAAAAGAGGTGAGTGGTTACAAAGTAGTAGAGTAAAGCAAACAAACAAGTGCAGTGAGTTCTGGTAATATAATAAGTATCCTGATTATACAATGTTGGCTGCAGCTTTACAAAACGTTTCTTATCGGTGATGGCTACGACACTTAAGGGAAGATAGTTACATTCCTGGAGATGTACGGGGAATGAAAGATTGAAAGACTGTAACATGAATCAATTCGTACCTTACTGTGATGGTCGACGCGGTTTGAAATGTACCGAGACCGCAGTATGAAGTCAACGTGTCATGTGATGGAAATGTTTTGCGAAATAGCGAAAGACGGGCAACGTTACGGCGGTTAGCTACTGGAACAAGCGCTAGGTTAGTTTTCATTGAGGTTATACTCACAATACGGTTATAATTATAATGAAACGAGTAGACTTATTTTTGCTACAAGTAACGCCACTGCGATACCGTATTGCAGACGCATACTCAAGTTTCGAACGTATTTGTCTGGTAAAGGTGTAGCTTTAAGCCAGACGGTGCACTGAAAAAGTTGCACCGTAGGTACCCGAGCATATGATAAGCGTTGCTAATGACGTACGTTATGTTATTGGTCCACTTTACGTTATTTGTAATGTGTACAGCAAGATATTTAAATGACATGAAATCTAAGCGCATGTTAGGATGGCAGGTGCTAGGATTAGAATTAGGTATAGATAGGGGCACTATTTTACATTGGTTAATTACAAATGGTTCGTGTACAGTTTGCGTGAAAGCAATAACTGGGCTAGCCCTGCACCGTGATAGGTAGCTAGAAAAGGCATGTTCCCACAATCGGCCTGTTCAGCACTTCTCAAACAGACAAGACAAACAACAGATGGCAAACTTGAGCACAGTGTGTCCTCAAAACGTTTTTCGGAAATATGCTCGGAGCAAGTTCAGCTCAGCTTTCGGCCAAACAACAGTGGACGAGTATGGGAAGCCTCAGCGTGGGAACTTGTCTTCGTCCTCACAAACATGTAACTTGCTGATACATTGGCTCCAGGCTGAGGCTTCCCTTGCTCACCTCTGTTTCTAAGTTGAAGTGTTCATCTCCTTGCAACCTTTTTCCTTGTTTGAATACGCAAACCGAGATGTTTTTTCAGCATGAAACCGTAAATTTGCATTTTCCAAGGCTCCGTGAGCATTAATTGGGCTAGCTTAAATGTTTATTTAGTGTCCTTGTTTAATCACACAACATTTGCAGAAGTCCGTGCTAGCACTGTTGTTTCCATAACGTGCCTTGCCAGCACTCCACTGGTGTCAAAGCATTTACTGCCGCACCTGAACACCAAATGTGCAGCAGAAGTGTCAAGAGCAGGCAATATGTGCAGTAAAATTAGCGTACCGTTCTTTTTTTTTCCCCTACTGCACTACGTGCCTACACCCAATGTGTTATGAAAACAATGGGATATTGCAGCTCGGTCTTATTTAGGTGACAGTAAATATTTGCCGGGCACTATGTTTCTTTTTTAATCTAACTGAAATCGTCGAAAGCAGACAATATACGTATAGTATGAAACGCATCAAGCATCACTGTACGTAACTACAAGTACAAGGGTAGCCCGGCATAAATATTGTCTGAAGCTTCGCTCTCCCTAATTTAACGACACGCCGAACACGATGAGAAAACTTCGTTGGCTTTCAGCTTCCAATTCCATTCAATAGATGTCAATCTATGTTTCTGCATATTGTAAACTTAGTGACTAACAGCATTGAGTCCAGCTGACCTGTACGAAAATTGCGAGCATGTACTGCTTCATTCACCATTGATAATAAACAATGTATAAACTTCCTTAGCAAGATCTTGATGAGGGCTAGTTGGTTCATACTTCCTGGTGTCCTTGTCTTTTTCGCGCTGTTAAACCTCAGTTCTAAGCTTCCTTGTCTGATGTTTTTTTTTTTTTGCCAGTTGCGGCCTTTCGGTCGCCTGGCGACATCATAAAGATATCTGCAGTCATCGGTGGCGTAGCCAGAAATTTAGTTCGGGGGGGGGGGGGGGGGGGAGTCTCACATTGTAGCTCGGCGTCCTCCTTATAGAATTTGTAGAAGAATCCAATATATGAATAATAACTGCACTGCCATTGCCAAAGATGCTGCAAACGAATTCTTGAACGCTACGCACTGTCAAGACAAGTGAAATATGTATTAACGCGACAGCGTTAAGGAGCTCGTGTCGCAGAAAAGCCGGTGTCGTCGGTGTCGGCGGCGTTGGCCGTGAGCGATAAATCACGGCAGGCACTTCATGAATAAAAAATAACTTGCAAGATGGGCTGGGTGGGAATCGAACCAGGGTCTCCGGAGTGTGAGACGGAGACGTTACCACTGAGCCACGAGTTTTTTTTTTCCGAGTTCGATGCTTCAAAGTGGTATAAAAGCGCCTCTAGTGAACGCGGTGTTGCCTTAGAAACGAGCTGTTTCTAAGGCTCAGGCGTGCGTCGCTTGCTCAGGCACACATTTCGTTGTCGCGCCGAACGCTGCGTTGCTCGACGCTCACCGCGTCCGATGCGGGGCGCGTAGTCGCTGCGCCGTAGCCCATTGTCTTACACCCCTTGGCGGGTCGACGGGAACGCTGTCGCGTTCCACTCTTGAAGGCGAAGCTTAAGCGTCCTCCAATTTCTTTCTTCAAAAAATATACTTATATGTCCCAAAAGTTGAGCCCGAAATAACTGATATTTCTTCCATGATTTCTGTCTACATAATAAGTAAAGAAAATGTCACACGAATTTTAGAACTATATCAGTTCGAAACCACCAAAGCAGTGCATGCCCCTCATACGAAAATTGTAAAGGCTCTGAAATGAATAAGTTGAGAACAAATATGTTAATGAAACTGTCATTCAAGAGCCTTGTTTACATTTTTGTACATATGCAACGGCCAGTCAAAGATCTCAATCACGCTGTCATTTGTCGCAACGTATTTGCAACGCTGTCATTTGTTGCAACGTATGTTTCAACGTCATTTGTTGCAAATCGGCTTGAAATCCTGTAACCTCGCAGTATGCGAGAGACAGGTACAGCAGGGCTTGAACAAGGTGTCCAAATAGGCAGACGAAAACGGATTCAAAATCAACCCCCACAAAGTTTCTTGTGTACATTTTACAAGAAATAGAGGCCTGGTACCAGATTCTAGTGTAGAACTGTGTGGACAACAAATACCTGTCAACAAAGAGCATAAATTTCTAGGTATAATACTCGACTCCAGGCTTACTTTCATTGCACACATTATATATGTTAAAGAAGAATGTATAAAAACAATGTACCTATCGCAAATTCTGTCCCACACAACGTAGCGACAGGAAGTGTTTGATGAATCTTTATAAGAGCCTAATTCGACCACGATTGGACTATGGTGGTGCTGTACACAACTCTGCCGTTCCGAGCGCGTTGAAGATGCTGGATCCTGCACCACCACCGAGGTATCCGAGTAGTCACTGGCACTTTCAGGACAAGCCCTATTGAAAGCTTATACGCAGACTCAAATGAGTGGTCACTCCACCTGCAGAGAACTTACATCAGCCTCGCATATTTCCTGAAGGTCATGAACATCCATGTTTTAATACCGCTAACGATATGACGTGTGCTAAACCTTTCCGTAATCGTGCCTCTGTTTCTCGCTGCGTGTGAGGGAGCTCAGCGTTGAAATGCATGTCCCACTGCTCGAGCATCGCTTAACGCATCCAACCAAGCGTACCGCCTGCCTCCTTGGGAGTGGCAGGTGGTAGAATGTGACGTATCCTTTCTAGAAGTTACAAGGCACGCTCCAGAGGTCAAAATCCGAATGCATTTCCTAGAGCTTCAATACAAGCACTCGTGCATAGAGTTCTACACAGACGCTTCCAAGTCACATGCCGGGGTGCCCTATGCAGCCCCTCGGTCCATACTTCTCGGAATCCGATGTCCTGCATCCGGAAACAAGCATCTTTACGGCCGAGGCCTACGCACTATCGTCGGCTGTAAAGCACGAAATCAAAACTCCAAAAAGCAGTTATATATACAGACTTCCTAAATGTCGTGAAGGCCTTGATGTCAATCTGTAAGCATAAACATCCCGTACTTATTCAGCCCTATTCCGATCTGTGTAAAGCTTATCTAGCTAACCATCATATCATTATATGCTGGGTACCTGGCCATAGGGGAATCGAGGGTAACGTTCTGGCGGATCAGATGGCCACGTCAATTGCATCACAGGCTGTTAATACTACAGCTGCTGTCCCTGTCACAGATCTGAAGCCTTTCTTGCGAAGGAAACTGCGAAACCACTGGCAACGCATGTCGAACGCAGAAACAAATAAACTGCACGTCATAAAGCCACAGTTAGGTTTTTGGCCCTCCGCAACAAAATCACGGCGAACAGATGTCCTAATCTGTCGACTCAGAATAGGGCACACATTTGGGACCCATCATTTTCTACTTTCTGGAAATGAACCTCCAACTTGTGGTAGATGCGGGGACAGGCTGAACGCTGTCCACGTTCTACTGGAGTGTCGGGAAGCCGGAGCTGAGAGAAACATTTTCCTCTGGCATACCGCTATTGTATCCCACTTCAACCGGCTATGTTTCTTGGCAAAGAAACGCTTAACGCCAAAGCAGTCCTCGGTTTCTTGAATGATGTTGCCCTACATGTCATTAGGAGCATACATTCGTAGCGCTTCCTCTCTTGAGAGGATGCCGCTGTGATATAGTTGTTTCGTATAGCACATGCCTCCAGGCCCTTGTGTCTCAAGGGCTCTGGTGAGGTCGTAGCGCTGTGGCCAATCTTTGCATCTGACAAGTTTTGTATATCGCATCATTTTTCGCACTATGAGAAGCCAACAAACACAGACACCAAAGACAACATAGGGGAAATTACTTGTACTTAATAAATGGAATGAAGAAACGATAAATTAATGGAAATTAAAGTGGGTGAAAAAACAACTTGCCGCAGGTGGGAACCGAACCCACAACCTTCGCATTCGGGTTCGGTTCCCACCTGCGGCAAGTTGTTTTTTCATCCACTTTAATTTCCATTATCGTTTCTTCATTCCATTTATTAAGTACAAGTAATTTCCCCTATGTTGTCCTTGGTGTCTGTGTGTTGGCTTCTCATGATATGACTAATAAAAATCGGGCCCCTCGGTTAACCCCCTTTCTTCTCGTTCATTTTTCGCACTGTACTTTAAGGCTCATAGTACATGTCATTAGTCATCGCCATAATCTTATTACACGTAGATTTTGCGCACCTCTCAACGACTGTTTTTTTAGGCCCCTTTACAGCCACGTCACATCAACTTTATAGAATTCATCACTCCACTGCGATGTCATTAACACTGGCACGGCGCTCTTTGGCCATACCTGGCCCTTGTGCCAATAAAAAACACATATTCATTCATTCAGCGGCTACCTCAGCGGCCATATTGACCACTACGTAACGATGGTGATATTCGTTTAGATTTTATAAGCGTATACTCTCGGTCGGATACTTTAGTCCACAACGCGCCACCGCTACTCTTATTTCCGTTGCACTGTGGAAGGTATACAGTTTCCCTTCTCTAAGTTTACACGGGCGTTCTGTGGCAGTATACGCCGCCGGTCACGACCTAGCAAGTACCGCGGCTCGCCAGCTGCTTACTCCGTCAACGGAAAGGAACGGACGCAGCGAAGCAGATGTCTCCGCTGCACAGACGGCTGATATAGTTTTGCGTTTATGTCGTCACTGCAATTGCAGTTCTCGTTTAAGAACTCACCACCGCGGGGCCAAAGTCTACTGCAAAAAACGAGGGCGCGTGCGCAGTTAAATTGCTAGATGACCACGGACATATCTGAAAGCACAGGCACGAATACCAGGCAAAATCCACTAGGTCTGCCCAGACCACAACGACGGTACCTGAACTATCGGAGCGAGCGCCAGAGTTCCCCTGAATAACTTGCGCAAGAAAATACGGAAGGCAGTGAACAAGTCGTGCGCATTACGAGGAGCCGTAATTTACGCTTTAAAAAATAAAATTAGGGGTCTTACCTGCCAAGCCCACGATTTACGATGCACGTCGAAGTTGGGGACTCGTCAATTTTGACTACCCGGGAGTTTCTGTAACGAGCACCTAAATCTAAGGAATCTAAATATACGACTTTTTTTTTTTTTTGCATTCCACCTACATGCAAATGCGGCCGCCGCGGCTACGGCGGAAGTCGCCGAAAGGCTATCTCGGCGAGTAAAACTGACACATCCATCTATGTGGATTTGCCAACAACGAGTAACGTGTGTTATCACCTGCAGACGTTGGCACAACGATTGAAGCAATGTGCCACCATCGCATCGACGGTGCCGAAATTGAGAGCCTTCGCTGAGCCACTCGCTCTCAGCGGAGCGATGACCAGCGGGAAGGAAAGAGCGAACGCAAGAGAGAATTACGCAACAGCGTTAAGCTTTCGGGGCCGAGCTCCACCACTGGAAAAGCTGGCGCCACCATCGGCATGAAGTGGCATGAGGGATCACGTGGACACAGCGGCCGCGTAGGCTCCTTTGGAAGCGCCGAAGCGAACTGAAAACGAAAGTTTAAAGTGCCAGCTGCACTACGGTTGTGATTAAGTGGTAAGGCTTTGTCGCCTTGGGTTTCTGCTTTACAACATTTGAAATCGCTATATAATAAGTGGTGGCTGCGTTTGGAGGCGTGCAGCATGGTAGGCTACTGTTCCGTGCCGCAGTGCCGGAAGTACGCAACGGAGCCTGGCGCCAGCCTTATTCAAACGTAGCCACAGGGCAAAGAGCTGCGTGAAGCTGGGCTCGCGAAACTTAGAACCGGCAGAGAGCCATCGGCTACAACTCGGGTATGTAGCAAGCACAGTCGCGAGGAATATTTCTGGCACGGCGCCGGGACTGCGCGATGTTCGGTGAGTAGCAGAAAACGCGCACTGAGACGCTCGCCCGCGCCCGCTGCCCGGCAAATGTCACGGTGGTTTGGTCTATGAACTTGTTGATGTTAGACACTGGCGAGTTCACTGTAACGGAAAGGGAGTGGTAAGAAGCACAGTAAATTAAGGCGTGGCATATGGTCATGTTTGTGTCATGAATTAACGTACTGGATTACGAAAAAGAAGCAGAGGGAAATCGCACGCTGAGAAGAACGACAAACATACAGTGCGAGGCAGCGTGAGAAATAATATTGAAAAGTCCGAGAATTTAGAAGAAAAAAATATTTAATCGTCGCGACGGCACATCACAGTCGCCGTAGGCGTCGAAATCTCTTGTTAAAACGAAATTGTCTTTGAACAGTACTGATAACGTCCACGCAACAATGGTTGATTGTGAACTGTCAAATGCTCATAAGCTTCGGCCTAAGCTCACAGCACGGTGCGAAAACGCTCTCAGTGAAAGCGAAACATTGTGCGCGGACATGCATGCAGACGCGCAGTCGGTCGCCGCGAACCCGTGCGATCGCTGCATGCATCGAGGCTTCGTTCTATTATGCGCCGTTTCGTTACACAGACCGCCCCACCGTAAGAACATATTTCACACAGTTTGTGCTCAGCGATTGCCGACCTTTCACGCAAGCCGGTACGGGAGACTCCATCGCGGCTACCACGCGCAGTGGCGTTCACGCTACATATTCGGTAAAGATATGGCGTCTGTAAACGATTCTGTGCTTTCAGTCTGCCCAAGATTATTTTGACAGTAAGAAACTTCCCTCGTTTTGAGAGTACTTAAAGAAATCTGAAGCAGGGTTGCCGCATGGTGTTTTTATTGAGCACCGTAAGCCAAACCTATGAAGAGCGCGCCGCGTGATCCCTCATACTACGCAAGGGAGGCGCTTCCGACAGACGGCGACTCCTTAACTCCCAGCCGCCAATACATATAGTGTAGCGTGCGACCGAGCAAAGAGCGTAGCGGAGGCTGAAACCCCGGCGCGGGGCCGCTCGCGCTGTGGCTGAACAACGCGAGGAGCTGGAATGCGTCGACGAGACGGTAATCCTAACGAGACTGCAGCGCGGGGCGCATCGTTGGCGCAGATTATAGCCGCCGTCCGGCCTAATTGGAGCGCGCCCGCCGAGATGGCATCAGTGGCCGGCCACTCGCAGTCCGTGCGCGTACCTCCCTGCGCAGTCCGCATACCAGGCGCGCACCAACACTGGCAGCCCGCGCGCCGGAGACTTCTCTCCGCATGCGAGCTCGATAATGACACGCTGTACGAGTCAGCTCACAGGCGACGTTAGTTGTAACGGGTAACAAGCGGTCGCGCTTCCCCTTGAAGTAGGCCTACTTAAAGGCATCAGGCAGTTTAATTATCCGTTCAATATAACGAAGATAGAAACTGCCACACACGTCGCTCTAATGCGTGAACGAGACGCTGGCAATGGCGGAAGGCGTCGTGCATCCTCGCGGCACGGATGGATGGATGGATGTTACGAGCGTCCCCTTTGGAACGGGGCGATGGGTTGCGCCACCAAGCTCTTGCTATTATACTGTTTAATGCCCCTATTGCCCCTAATGTCCATACCGGCCCTATTGCTAACTGTGCTTTTGTACGTCTCAGTTTTTTTGTCGTTTCCCTACTTTTCTTCCACCAATCCTCCAATCGCCTCTTACTGATGTCTATTGCGGACCTGTTTGCTTTACCATTGCTCCCGCTGAACCCAAGGGCTTCCAGGAGGCCAGTGGTGCCTAAATCGACCGCTGGATAGACGTCTTCACATTCTAATAAAACATGCTCCAGAGTTTCCCTAGCTTTAGCGCAGCAAGCACATGCTTCTTTTTCTGTCTTATATCTCGCTTTATAGGTGCGTGTTCTAAGGCATCCCGATCTCGCTTCGAAAAGTAATGAGCTTCCTTCTGAGTTGTCATAAATGCTTTCTTTCGTGATTTCGTTTTTCCTCTTAAGCAGTTACTCATGGCATGTTTCCTTTTCATTGCCGCCACTCATGAGGTTATTTCAGCCTCTCTGACTTTCTGCTTGACGTTCCTTGTTGCTGTGTTGCCCACCCTACAGGCCGCATACTTGCTGGTAAGCTTTCTAGTTCTTTTCCTCCACTGCGAATCAATGTTTTTCCTATACAGATACCTGAACGCTCTCCCAGCCCACTCACTTTCTTCCATATTCCTCAGCCGTTCTTCATACTCAATTTTACTGCGAGCACCTGTCCTTCGCCTGGCGCCCTCTATCGTCGCCGGACGCAACTAGCCGGTCACGTTTGGAGCGTGGGAACAAGCTGCAGTGCAGCCGAATGCACGTGCACTGTTAATTACACTGCATACAGAACATGCCCTTGGCTTTCGTCAGCGTGTTTACGTCTCCTATTAAACATTGAGAAATGAAAATAAAACAATGGATGAATTTGCCCGCTTGCATGGGCTAAATGACAACAGTGCAGGGTGAAGTTCAAGTGAGAAGCACTCTTGAGCACTGCATATGTAAAATTCGCTCTGTTGTACGTGGCTGGGGTTGCTAGGCAGGCACGCACCCGGGGTGGCACGTGTCTGCCCCCCCCCCCTCCGAAATTAAACGACATACCCTCCTTCCCCGCCCATGCCACGACTCCTCACAGACGTTCCTAAAGCGCCGCCAAATCAATCTTGAGACTTGACAGCTATCCGGCGGTCGACATTCTTGCTGCCTTTTCCCCTCATTTTGGGTGGCTGTAGTCATCGGGATCTCCTGGGCTGTGAAGGCCCACTCTTCTCATCGATTCGGCGGCCGCGCGATGAAATCCGAGATGTGGGCACGCGCATCGCTGTTGCTTCGTTAGTTCAACATTCTCTGTGCACGCTTATCCAGGAGCCAGGAAAGGGATTCGGCTCGTGATCAGCTGGTCTGTATGCTCGAGAGACGAGCTGCGGCCGGAGAAAACGCCAGTTGCGTTTAACTTTTCCTTCTTTATTTCCTCGAGTGACGGCTCGCCGCGACGCTGGCAGATTTTCGGAACCATATGCGGGCGATATGGGTTAGATAAGGTGGAAAATAATGCGAAACAGCGCCCATCACCAAGCCCTGCAATAAGCCATATAACCAATATGACTCACCTGTTACCTCGTCTGGTTTCTCACTAAGTGTACAGCACTATTCGTGCAAAACTGGCAACTGGATACAAGAGCAGCAACGAGTTGAGAAATTAAGCGATCCACTTATGGAGAGAGCCAAGGTAACAGCCAAACCGGAAGTAAAAGCGAAAATTAACAAATTTAACCGTTGTCGAAAGATACATATGGGTCAATATCTTTTTATTTAATAATGGAACTACAGAAAACGCCGCCGGAAATGGAGAACAATTCTGTGTCTTGAGTGACTACATTTATCTGTCGAGCTGCCTGAAGTAGCCACTTCTCTGCTGTGCTTATGTGGGTGTTTTTCTAAACTTCCGCGGTGGGTGCAGCAAGTCTAGAACCGCAGCGTCCTGCGCTCTACGCGGTTGTATGGGACTGGCGGCCACGCATGCTTACGCAATTTCCCAAATAACATATAAGAGTCGATCGGTTTTGGCGCTTTACTTGGTAGAGCAGTGAAGGAGGGATCCAAAAGGAACCCCCCCCCCCCCCCCACTGTGATTGTTCCGCACATATATATTTATAATTCTTCCAGAACTGATTAAAAAAAACGGTACTAGAAACCTTAATTTTACACTTTCGCTTGTTCATTCGTTTTTGGCAGTGCTCTTCCTGCGCGAGTCTATTTGATGTGGTTCCTTGTGCGTGAAGTAAAGGCGAGGTGTATCTTACAGGCATATACCTGTGAGATACACCTTATTTCATTTCTCTTTTGCGGGTTTACGCGTCTTAATGGCGAACGGTGGCCATTACATTTGTACTAGTAAAGGTACCCCCTTCATTTGCATAGAGAAGTTACTTTGGGTTGCCCCCTACCCCTGAAAAAAAATTCTGGGTACGTGCCTGTTTATAGATCATGTGAGGCGGTACATTGCAATGGAGCTGGTTAGTGCACTGATTGACTCGGACCTTCCCAGGGTTTTTTCCTTGAAAAGAATGGCTGTGGGAAAGTGTTTCGATATGTGCGATAATCAGACAAACGAAACGGCGCCTCTGTTCGAACGCCGTATGCCACTGGGCAAACATTGCTTTGCTACTCGGCGCTAGTAATTAAGCAACGTTTTTCGGCGAGATTGATTAAAATCATGCCATACAAAGTTACTTTGTGAGACTAAATTCAGACTAAGTTAACCTAGTATTGTACCGAAGCGCTTTTGTAAAGCTTGTACCATGCAACGCTTGACAGTGTAGGCTACAATGCTTTTATCCTCTCGCGGTTTTTTTTCTTTTTTTTTTTTTTTTTGCAGAGCTCTCTCTCTGTCATACGCAGAATAGTTCTCACTGCGCGCCTGTTCTGCGATGTTCCTGGCGACCAAACCACACGAAAGGCGTAACGCTATCAAGTTGCGCGATTTCAGGTATGCAGACTGCATCAAGTTGCGTAATTTAAAAAGAAAAGTTATCTTTCAATGAACGAGGACGTCGTAACCGCGATTAAACGAACGGCGTTCTCACACGAGGCCTTTTCCGAGCTCACTTCGCGACAGGTAGACGCGGTCGCGGCTCGATGGCGAAACGACGCGCGCGCACGCATTCCGAACCCGTGCACGCGTCCGCTGTTTCCGGCCGGAGACGACGATGTCGCACTGCCGGCATTCCTCGTGCGATTCTCGCGAGCGGAATCCGCCGACGGGGAGAAACGGCCCCCAGCCGGCGCGACGAGCCCGGTCGCGCACGTAGCGCGACGGACGGCCGCGGGCGATCGGCTGCGAGCCGGCGCACTTGCAGCGAGGCGTAACGAGCCGCCGACAGTCTGCACGAACCGATGCCGCGTCGATCGGAGGAAGCGCTTTCGCAACAGCACTGCTGGATGTTGCGGCCGAGAGTGGACGGGGCTGGTCGCACAGCACTGGAAGCCACATGCGGGCGCGGCACAGAGAGCGCCGTGCCGGAATCTCGGCGACGACAGTCACCACACGTGTGCTTCGAGTCGGAGCGCGCAACGAGAGACGGGAGCTGAACGCGGGGATGAGAACAAGAAAGCGCCGTCAAATTAGACGCGGCCCGCGCAGACCGGCGGCGGAGTGTACAGCCAAGGAGATAGAATTCGCAATTAGGAATTGGAACACCATTGTAACGTAGTTATTTGTAGCTCTCTAGAAGTCTCCGTAAAACGTTGTAGTATATAGGGCTCGCTATACAGTAATTTCATTATGCGGTGAACACTTTATAATAGGCGTCATAGTCTCGCGACGTCCACCAATTTGTCAATCTTCCCTCTCGGAACCACTGGCGCGTTAAGGAGCCCGTGTCGCAGGAGATCCGCCGTCGGACGTCGCCTCGGCAAAAAGAAATTCGAACCAAATTCCGAACCACCGCATACCCAACCACTTCTCTACCAACGAAGCTGCTCGTGCCTTTCGTTCTTGACAAAGTTATTCCTCGGAATTTTGAGAACGGCAGCCAACAAATAAATGTAATGAAAAATAAAGAAAGAAAAACACCGACAGCGCATGTCCTTTATTTTAGCTATTCTCAGACTGAAATATTGATAGACCCACGCAAGAGGCCGCGTTTCTACCAGAAAGCTCCCCTTTGTGCATAGCGTTCACAGTCAGCGTTTGCCGCTAAACGTTATGGTTACATAAGCTGCAGTTGCCGGGAAGCACGAAAAGCAGTAAGGGGTCTTTGAACGCTATCGGGTTCCCCTCGTGAAGGCGAAGCTTAAGCGTGCTCCAAATTTTTTTCATTCACTCGGAGCAAAAAGGTCGGGAACTAGGGGAATGCAATGCAACATTGTCTTTAAGTTCGTGCACGGAAACTTCAGCGCATCGGAGCGCCAGCGCGACGTCAGCGACGTCTTAAATTATCGTGTTTGGATTTCGTTGGCTCCGACAAAGTTCCCGAAGATTGCCAGGCCGAACCTTCATTGGAATGTAATTTAATCCCACTTGACCATACGCCGTCAGAGAGAGCGCGTGTTTCAGGGCTGCGTCACGCGCTCTCCATTCCTTACCGATCCTCCTTCGACGATAAAAGCTCTGCCAAGTGTACGCGAAGTACTGATGTTGTTTGGCGTGCCTTTGCCAATGCGCTAAAACCCGTAAACAAAGAATTGACACGATATCTGACAAAGAAATAAGTGCACCGACGAAGATAAACTTATTAAAAGACGCTTCGACAACGGCACGATATTGACTGGATCGAGTCTAGTCTAATCGGCCAGGAAAGAAAGCAAGTCGCACCTGTACCTGCAGTCCCTCGAGATACAATCAACAGGGCACGCGCTCAGTCGAAACGAAGTCTTACGCGCGGTGCTTGTGCCACATGTGAAAACCTATCTAAGCGGGCACGGGAACCTTTTTCGCCCCACTGTGAAGGAGGCTTTCGCCGGGAATCCGAAACGTATTTTAGTAAGTCTTACTTGGTCGGTGTACGTCGCTCTTTGTCACGTCTCATCTCGACCAGACGGTCCTCCGTATCGATTATACGACACGATATATCTGTCCAAGTGTGTACCGGGCGCATTTTCGCCGCTTTCAGACAAGCCACCCGGAACTCCGCAGAGACGTCGACACTGGGACCGAGATTCATTCTCGAAGAAAGGTCGGACGGACCCGGCAAGTGTGTCGCCGCGCGTGTTCAGCGGGAGTCGCCCGGTACGTCACGATTCTGGGTCGGGTCCCCCCCTCCCGCACGAGTGGAACGCCGAAAGGGTTGCGTCGCCGCACGTTCTGGGGCGCGGCCGGCGTTGCCCTCGCGAGCATCGCGACGGGCAGACGTGGCCTCCTCCCGACGTTTGCCTTTCGTGCGCTGCTCCGAGGTGATTGCACGACAACCTTCTCTGACAGTGGGCTTCTATTCGTGGACACTCGAATTCCGTCACGCTTGCGCCTTGAGCCAATCGTATACGGGCGCCCTGTGAGCCAGTCACGGGATGACCAATCTGACAGCAGGGCGTGTCTGAACACAGAACCCCGTGTCCTCGTGCATCCATACGACGCCCGTATATCTTGTTCCGCTTCGTAGCATTGGCGGTGGTTCGCTTGAAAAGGCGCTTCGAACGGAGTGGACGAGGCGAAGCAGTTTCTTCCAAGACGTTCCATTCTGCGCTCCTCTGCAACCGCGCGCCTTCGCGCCGTCTTCATCGAGAGGACCTCGGTGCGATTAGAAATGGGCAATGGATAACGAAGCGGAATGTTGAAATACACAGGGCACAGAAACGCTTCTTCAAGTTCACCGTTCCGTGCAACCACTTGCGACTTGCATAACGAGCACCGCTAACGTGCGCGCGCTTCGAGTTTATTCTCGACTGCACACCAACCGACCGGTTGACTCGGCTGCCTGCGCGAGCCAGAGTAAAAAGCGGTTTCTCACATTTGTAGGCGCGTGCGCGCACCGCCGGGGAAGCCGAGTGTTTGGGTCCAAATAATTTCTTAAAGGCATATCTGCCGCAACGAGGGCACACAAAAAGAGGACGCAATGACGACGGCACGAAAAAGTGAGTTCGTCGTCAACGCTTTTTTTTTTTGTGCGCATCCTCCTTGCCGCAAGCACGTCTCGACAAATGCCAACTAGGACAACGAGTGGTTCTAATTTATTTCGTCACGGACCCCACGCCGCGCACTGGCCAGACGTTTAGAGGGAGCACCCCTCGCCGCTACTTTTCCTGCTCCATATTGCCAATTGGCCGAGCCAAAGGAAGCCGAATCGCTATTTCGCACCTCGCATGCCTGCCGGGCGCATTCGTTGTCGAAGAGGCGGTCGACCAAGAACGCATGCTGATTTATCTCCGTTTTATTACCGAAGACGTGGTAAACGGCCCGAAACATTCGGGAAGTCGTGCGATTATACCCGTGTAGTCTTGTCTTTCCGGGTGTGTCTCTCAGTATTGCCTGTCTAATTAGTCTCCGTTTACGTTTGGTCGACTAGCCACCGAACTTGCTTTTCGGGTCTATTCCTTAAAATATGTGGTCTTACGTGCCACAACCACCAACTCATTATGGGGCACGCAGTAGTGGGGTGCGTGGGAATAATTTCGACCACCTGGGGTCACTCGACGTGCGTCCGCACTGCACGGTACAAGGGCCGTTTTTGCATTTCGTCCCCGAGATTTTTGGGTATGGTCTTTGAGAAGACACCGCCAAAGGCATCGCTGCCCTGCCGAAACAATTCATAAGCTTCACATCCAATACTTCCTTCCACGTGAACATATGGAGTCCCATTAAAAAATCGCATGTTCCAATACGCCATATAGGGACATGCCTCACGATATACGGGGAGATGCTGGTTTTTATATGGGATCCCTCAATATATTCACATGTGATATTATCGATATGAAACTTATCGATTTCTTTTTCTTTTTTGGATAGGGTGATATCCAATGACGCACACGCGCGCAAGGGAGGACGAACTAGAGAAATAAAACGGAGGTTATGAACCGAATGTTGCGATATATATATATATATATATATATATATATATATATATATATATATATATATATATATATATATATATATAAGGGTTTCGGCGCGAGAACGTATACAAGTAATATTTCAGCATATATACTGACGTCTAACTGACGTAAGAAAATGAGGTGATCTGGACCAACGGCTAGCCCATAGGAGCACTATAGCACAATGCAAGAAGTCGCGCACCTGGAACTATATTAAAAACTGTCCCTTCGTAGCAGCCACTTCGAGCACATCGGCTGACGTAGTGCCGCACTGCGGCCCTCATTCCGATGGCGTACGAGCGGCGCCTGCTGCCTCGCGCACAGCACAGCTGACGTGGGCGAGAAGGGCGCCCACATCGTGTCGCGGCTGCAGACCGCCAGGGTGACGTTCCGTTCTCCAGCGCGCCCGCGTTTCTAGAGCTACTGTATATGCTACCGCAGGTAGCAGAGTTGCGCGTCTGTTTTATCACGCCGCTGGCGCTTCTATTGGCAGAGCGTCATCACGTGGTAGTCAAGCAACCGTGCATTGCGGAGAAGCAGATGCTCGGGCCAATTTTTGTATTTCCCGACGCCGCCGCTGCAGCGAACTGGATTGACACAAGTTATCGCCAGTCAAATTGAAAGCGAATCCGGCCGACCTTGGCGTTCGCTGTTCGCGTGCGAGCTAGCTGCGGAGAGCTAGCTATATAGCTATGTCAATGTAGCTATGTCAATCCTGTGAGAGAAAAACCTTCACTACACTCCCACAGAAGGTTACTTTTGGAATCCCTGCAGTGAAAAGGCACATAATGAAGTGGTACTTGCAGGTTTGGCTGATATCCAGTGTGGCTGATATCCAGTGCCTGCTAGTAGGTGGGTACGTTTCTACAGCAAGTCTAATGGGATACCAGTGTCGAAATACTAATGGTTGGTCGTTGATTCACCAGTAATGTTTTAGACTGCCTACACGTTGAGAGCTTTGGCACATAAGCAGGTATCTCTAATGCAAAACCGAGTACCCATTATCCAGTGTTCAGTGCAGCGCCGGATTATCGGCCCAGTGCCGCGCGCTGGATGCTGGACAGGCGCGGCGTACTCAAGAGGCACTGGGTACTGGTGCGAAAAATAACTCTGGCGCGTTAAATACGCGGTGCCTGGACACCGTATATATTTTGTTGGAATACAAAAAGCAACAGATAGCGATTTGGTGCAATAAAATAAAAAAAGCTCCGACCAGGATGCGATCGTCGGACCTACAGATCCCAAGCCCGGTACTTTACCACTGCGCCACGCACGCCAGTAGGAGAACATGAGTGGATAATGTGGCATGTCAAGGATCGAGAAGCAGTTTTAGTTTCAGAGATGTCTCGCTCAGTCATGGTAGGTGCGCTATCGCCCTGCATATAAAACTCACGCCTGTACCACAAAGAAAATTTTCCTGTCCGTATTCAGTAGCATGCTCGGAAGTGCCACAACATCTATTTTCACTTGCGACTGGCATTTTACCTTTGAAAAAAGTCCTAAATGAACCGCCGACCCGAGACGCTGTATGGGCTGTTACTACTGATTTGGATAGCTGTTTCTTGTTCTTCACGCGAAGGATATGCAATGTTTCCTTACTTCAGTGATGCCTTTCAGTCGACACGTCTGTCTAGTCATATCTTCGTCAGAGAAGCGCAGGCTAGTGCCGGGAGCCTTCCGCGACAGCACATATATACCTGTGTTTATGACGCGTCACATCGGCGCTCATCGCTACTTGTGCTGGCACTGTAAACATGAAAAAATGGTTTATTTAAGAACACCGATGCGAAAGCTGAAATACAGAGTGATTTATCCGTGTTAGACTTCTTGATTCCTGAGCCTAGGCGCGCCGAGAGCGTGCAGACGAACTCGGCGTATACGCTAGGCCGAAGCTTCGGTGGCGACCGATCTCGGCGCCTTTTTCTTGACGATCTTATGCAGTCAGCTGTTTCGATGCGCTTTATTTGCGATTAGGCGGACAAGCAGTCCAAAAGCGATGCAAAACCACCACCGGTCGATCGACGATACGGTAGGCATGCCGCCTGCAAAAACGGAGTGCGGCTTCGCCGCATAGATTTGGTTGCTTCCCAGGCAAGATGGCGGACCTACACGCAACTCTGCTACCTGTGGTAGCACATGCAGTAACTCTACGTGTTTCTTGCGCAAGGCGGCACCTTCCGCTAACCGCCAGTCGGGAAAGGAAGCGAGTTTCTCGCCTACCGGAGCAATATCAGTAGCCCTCTACACTCTACTAATGTGCGGTATATGTAAGACAGCCGGCGGCAGAGGCGCGGTCAGTGTAAGCGGGCTCGGCGACCGGAAACTCGCAACAGCGTAAAACTCGGTACAGCGCAAGCGACACGCACACTCCGCCGCTTTTGTAACGGGTGACGTGCGTGACGCCTTGCTCAGACATCGCGAAGAAGGGCGCGCAGTGAAAAGAAAAAAAGGATGCGGAACAAAGAACATCATGAAGAACCAACGCCGGTGCGCGCTAACCGAGAATGCGTTCGGCATAACTTTGGGAGCTGGTTATTCGCGGATAACCAGTGTTCCATGCGACGGAGCCATACTCCAGTACTAGACGAACCAGTGTTTCATAAGTGAGGAGTCGTGTGCTAAGTGGGGCTGAACGTAATGTGCGTTGCAAGTAGCCTAACCTTCTAAGCGCACGGTTGCACTCGAGTTCGATGTGATGCGACCAAGATAAATACTGAGTGAATAGAAGACCTAGCTACTTGTACTGTGAAACATCGCCTAGTAGGGGACAGCCATTATACGAATAGGTAAACGGAGAAGGAAGAGAACGTTTGGCAAGTGACAGATACAGTTTTCCGGAAGTCGATTTGCACCTGCCAAGTCTCGCACCATGATTGAAATGATGCCAATGAATTATCAAGGATAATGGGATCACGAAGAATTTTAATTGCACGATACAAAACGCAATCATCTGCGTACGTGCGGATTTTATCAGGAATATTACTTGGTAGATCATTTATGAAAATCAAAAATAGAAGCCGACCTAATATCTAACCTTGAGGCACGCCAGGCGTTACATTGCAAGTGGAGGATTGAGAAGACCTAAACTGTACGTACTGAGACCTATTGGATAAAAGAGAAGAAATCCAGTTAACTAATGCTTGAATAACAGCGAGCTTTTTCAACAATTTGGAGAGTGACACAGTGTCGAAAGCTTTTCAAAAATCCATAAACACTGCATCAACTCGATCGTCTGCGTACGGGCCTGGATGACATCATGAGTGAATGCAGCTAGCTGGGCTGTGGTGCTGAAATCCACTTCGAAAACCTTGATGAGCGTCAAATAAACGGTCATTGGACTAGAAATTCAGCTAGATGTTTGTAAATTGTGTGCTCAAGTACTTTCGAAGAATGAGACGTAATTTAAATGGGTCTGTAGTTTAGTAAGAACTACTTATTCCCTGATGTGAATAGTGCGAGAATTTTAGCAGTTTTCCAGGCAAAAGGGACAGCAGAGGTCGAGAGAGCTTTCTGAAAAATAACAGTTAAGTATTGACTAGTCCATAAAGAGTTTGCAAAGAGGAACGCACAATATTGTCGGGACTTCCTTTCTTTTTCAGATCCAGTTTTAAAATCAAGTTCAGCACAGCCTGGTTCGAAACAACATTAATGGAACTACGCGTGGGCTCTATGAGGTGAGGAACAACGGAGTCAAATGTAAAAAAAGAGATTTAAAGTAACTATTGAATGCATTTGCAATCACAGAAGTGTCACTCGTAACTGTGTCGTTTGTTTCAAAAGATTCTTTTGGCAGATCAGAGCTCCGAAATTTGCGTGGATTATTTCTAAGCAAACCTGGAAGTCTTACAAAAAATCACGAGCAGCATTGTAGTTCTGCTTCCAAGTTCCTCCCCTTAAGAGCACTGAATTGTGCAGCATAGAGAACACAGTCACCAGTACGTTTAGTACGCCGAAAACGTCCAAGTCGTCGCGACAGGTGCAAAATTTCCCGTGTGGCCCAAGACAGCTCTGAATTTGTCTTTTTTTTTAATGTTACAAAACGTGTGATGCAAAATGCAACGATATCCCTAAAAAATGCAGTTAAAGTATCGACATCGTCAAAAAGACTAATATTCGGGCTCGACCCGCGAAATCGGCTTGACACGAAAAGTGGCGGCTCTAAGAAACCTAAGCGCTTTGCAAGCACCGCCACCGTTGCACAGAAGGTGGCCGGTCGGGCTGATTGGTTGACGTTCATAAATGAGCGATCTGGAAGCGAAACAGCGCCAGCGGAGACGTTTCGCCGAAGTTACGACGCGACATATGGGAACCGCAGAAGACCTCACGAGTGGACAGACCAGACGAGGGTGGAACGCTGCCTAGCGAAGCTCGACGGATTATATTTGAATTGTGAAAGATACAAGAGTGCGGGAAATAACGGCAGGTCGCTTATTCTTATACGCTTTTAGGGCTAGTCAAGATGCAAAAACGGTCGCGTTTAGATTTGGGTGTACCGCTAAAGAACCTGCCAAAATCAATCGCAACTCCTCCCCTTACACACCGTAAGGGGAATACTGCCGATTGATTTGTGTGCTTCGTGATCAGGTTTTGCCACGTATACCGAACCCCCTGCAATCTCGTTAAACAATCTAAACTGTCCCGACAGTTTCCAAGGCGGGCAACTCCCAACATGTCTGGGCAACCCTTCTGTCGAACGGCGTGGTCCCCAGCGCTCTCCGGAAATGCGGAGCTCGCCGCTTCGGGGACGCCTGTGGCCGCCGCGGAGTAGAGTTGTACTGTATGTGCTACCGCAGGTACCTACGGTAGCACATGCAGTAACTCTACCGCGGAGGCACACGCGGCGCCGCCGAGCGGCCATTCTCGGCGGCAGTGGAACGCTGCATCCCCCGCGTTACAGCCACCGAGTGGATTTAATCGAATCTGATATATTCGTGCACTGTAACGTACTGTACTGCAGGTGCAAGGCCCACGCTTCGAAGCAAAAGGCGTGCTAGATCGGCACAACATCGCACGAGTGTCCCCTCTCACCATGACGTCACCTTTGCGCCGTCAGAATATTCCCGTTTTCCAGATAACACACCGTTTGTCTTTGGAATGCAGTCGTAGAATTAAAATATAACGCTGCACATCCGGCAAGAAAAATCAATTTCCGCATCGACTATTTTCGCATTGAACCTTTCAAGCTGCGACGCTCTGCCGAGCTCTCGTCCGGCTTCCCGCGCATCAAAAGTGCTTCCGTGCCCGAAGGTCGTCCGCGCATGCGCGCCACCGTGCCCTCGCCGCGCCCGGTCGCGTGCAGGATGCGGCTTCACGTATTCTGCACGCCGCAACTGTCGGCAGATGCTTACGGCGACTCCATCCCAAGAGAAACCACGTGACGGCGACCTCGCCGTCTCCGTAAGGCATAGGAGCAAGCTGTGCCTGCCGGACAGTCGCAGCAGCAAATGTGGGCGTCTTTTCGGTGCCGGGCAAGCCGGGCCCGTGTGCGATCCGCGACCTTTCAGCGTGCGAGTCAACCGAATCCCCACGCCACCACCGCGCAGAAGGCAGCGTGAGCGTGTTATCAAAAACGAGCCTCCAGACGGGAAACGGTGCCACTGTGACAACGGCACAAGGCGCCAGAGCGCTTTTAATGCTCTAGCATTAAGAGTGTGCAAGTGGAAAATGAAGTACGGGAAGCCGGCCACGTGGCAGATGTAGACAGCGGATCTGAGAGCGCGTAAGTCTGCGTGCGAGCGAGCGACTTTAGATTCCAAGTATAAGAGGTCCGGTACAGTACAGAATGTACGTAGCTTAAAGAAGAAGAGTACACTTACCAAGTAGACACGTTTACCTGCCTAAGTTGAGGCCGTGGCACAGCCTTCGTCGGAGTAAAGAATACGAACTACGTCAGAGTACTCTGACAAAGTAAACGTAAGCAAGCAAACGCATTTTTTTTTTTTGTAAGTGTCCCACTTCTTTCTAAACTATATGAAACTGACGTTTGTCTGATCCCCGCCTGCCGCTCCTCGAAGGCGTGTGTCGAGTGAGCTCCCGACTCGGCAACGTGGTCAGCGCGGTTTGAATGCGGGACCCGAAATTGGTGCGAGGTAATGCTAGCGCACTTCTCTCGCATTTACCGCTGCATCACCACCGAACTTCTGTTGCCTCCTCTCGCTCAAGAATTGCTTTCTGAAAAAACAATTTTTTTAAACCCTTTCTTTCTCCCCGATGTAAGCAGTTGCCGATGTCGTTTTCACGCATTTCGTCTCTCTGCCGATAAAGTATTATTTCAAAATTATTCTCGTTTAAGCTTGGCGGCAATAAGCCGATTGCCGGAAGAAGAAATTAAAACTCAACTTCTTTTTATCTCAAACTAGGTTCCAGCGGCGGTAAGTCAATGCGACGTCAAGTATACGTACGAAGTGATTTCCCAGGTTTGGGACATTGTAGCACAATGAGACTTCCCGAAGCTAGCTGACGTCAGTCGTTTCCTCCTCTGGATTAGAATGAATACAGACAATTTTGACCGTTTAATGAATTAGTTAATGCTGCACTTATTGTTCTAAAGCTGGCTATATCATCCAAGTGGCCGAAATCTTGATGCAAACGCAGTCGTAACCCGTGACCTCATCGCCCCGGCGACTTGAAGGCGGCGTCGGCCGTTTTCTGGCTTTATGCCAAGCCTGCCCTCTAGGTATGAAAGGCGACTTCATAGGAAGGGCAATTCACTTTGTATCTGGCTCAACTTGCGTATTTCTCTTACGTGACCACAGTTTTTTCGCTCAACATTCACGAACCTTTCGCACACTCGCAGACATCGACACTCACTAGGAATGACAGCTGCAGCCAGTTGCTACGAATGCATAAAAGAAAGCATCGCGAAAAGTAGGACACGGACGCACGATAAGAACCAACGTCACAAGCGCCGACTGTCAACCGGCCTATATCGAATAAAACGCAGAAAACGCGCAAGGCTCACGCGCCAGTGAAACTCGCATCTGAGGACATTTCGCGTGCCGCAGACCGTTTGTGATAGCGTTTTAACAACATTTGTTGAGGCTTGCAGCGCAGCTCAGAACGAGCAGAAAGGGAAGGTGGAATGAAAGGGAACGGAGAACAGAGTGAGCGTTCTCCGTTCCTTTTCGTTACCCCTTAGCACCTTGCCTTTTTGCTCTTTCTGAGCTGCGCTACAAGCCTACAGAAAGTCATGAATTACCAACTCGCCCAAACTGCCACGCTGTTGTAACAACGATTTGTTCGCGGGACGACACGCGTGCTTATATTCAGACGGGCTCTCACTGGCGCACGAACAGGCGTGCATCAAACGCGGGCTAGTCGAGTGCATACTGCATAGGGAAAATCTATCTGTGTTCCGGTTCGCTTCAAGAGTTCCACATCAACTTTAACTTGTGTATGTTCCTCGTCCATGCTGCCGGTGTGCATTAATGTCCCTATAGCACGGTTTATATGCCATTCTGTTTCCTCAATAATTTCAGTTGATAGTCATCGCTGGTGCCGTTGAGTCTCTGCTAGCGTACGCGCCCCAATTCCCGCTCTGCTTTATTTATTCTTTTTCCACCGCGAGATCTGCACGCTAGCACGGCGCCCGCCGGCAGTCACGGAACCCGCACTGCACTGAAAGCGCGCGCGCGCACTCGAAATGCGCCCCGGTGTTGCACCGTTGGCGCGACGGCCCGCCTCGTCGGTACAACGACCGGCGAGAGGTGCAACCGGCCACGACGGGGAGGACGACGACGCGCCGATTATCTCGCCGACGGCCTCCGCCCGTTTCCAGAAATAGACGCAAACTACTTTCGAGCTCGCCGCGCGCGCTCTTTGTTTTTCAGCCCACGAACCAAGAACAGCGCGGTCGCTGTGCAAAACAGAGGGCGACCAGAGGGAATGCGTGGCCTCCGAGATCGCACAGGCACCGTTGCGATTGCGGAAGACCCCGCAGCGGTCAGCGGGGCGCCGAAGGTCGAGCTGTCACTGCCGTCTGCTGCAGCGTGGCCTCCGTGATCGGGCGGCGTGCGCTGGGCGCAACCAAAACTCGGAGGTCATGGCTGCATAAACTTTCGTAAGAAATACCACATTGGAGAACACTCTGAAGGGCATGTGGTTCGCTGCAATGTCGCATCGCAACGTAAAAAGAACACACACACACAAACAAAAAGAAGACCGCGTCATAACGGGACACGCACGTTCGAAGCCACCAAGAGTACATGACATATATCCCCCTGCCCCCACACAGCCCGCGGATAGGCCCGCTGACTTTGCTCGAGAGGAACCTACCGAGTCCCATTATTTGCTCGAGGTAACAGCTGGTCGTGCACTTCCTCGGAAGGGGCGCCACCCGAACTGCCCGATCGGCCGTTGACAGATCGCACACGCATCGCTTGCGGCGAGCGGGTCGCTCTGCCGACGATGCCTGTTTCGACCGCCGCCGCGTCCCCTTCGAAAACGAGAACGCGCGCAGGCAACTCGGCGCCTGCCTTTCACGCAGGAAAAATAGAATTATGCAGATCCAATCTACCCGCTCCTTAACCCCAGAAGCGACGCTTTCGCGAAGCGGTCAAATAAGTGCTACGCATCTGGTTATATATTCTACGCAGCGTTTGCCACCATAGTGTGACTGCCTGGCTGCCGGTGAAGACTCCTTACATCACGTCACCATACCCGTACACGTCTCTGTCCCACGTATGTCTTTCGTGTCAGACATCGTTGTTTGTGTCGTAACATTAAGGCCGACGGGCAGCAGAAAAGGGAAACTGAGTAAAGCGTCCCGAATTCACAAGTGAGAACATTCTCACGTCTCAATACCACAAAGGCGCCAACTGGACGTTCGCCACGTGTCAAACCACCACCCCTCCTGTCCAGACGTCAACGCAGCGCGGACACCCACTGTCGAAGGGTCCCACGAAAGGCGCCCACCTCACCATTACCTAGAAACCTGAGCAAAGCATAAAAAGAGCGTCCTGATGTGAACTGAGACGTTTAGCTGCTGCATGGAATGGGCTCCGTACTGGAGCCGTGTGACTAAGCTAAATAAACCCGTTTTCCTTCATTTTCTATGACCTCACGTAGTAGTCGATGGGCTTGGTGGATTCCGTGCCCACAAGGCCACCCTACCCGCAACAATACGGTCTTGGATTTATTGAAAAACCACAGTGTCGCGACGCTCTAAGACAGCTACAAAAGAGCTCTAATCTTCCGGGATTCGCGATATTTTTTTTTTTTTTAAGTCTCTGCATTCTTCAGTACCCCACGGTAATTGCAATAGGACGGTGGAATTGTGATGATTATTATTTTTTACACGTTTCTCTTCATTTTCAATTTTTTTACAATCGCTTAGGTCTATCTTGTGTTCGTAGTTCTGTATATTTTACCCGTTTTGTTTACTGCACTCGAGAAACAGCAGTAGCATGACTATTATCGCGCCTTGCGGATATAGTGTACATTTATCTCTTATACACCTTGAATAGAAGGAGTAAGCGTGACTGTATTGAACAGTTTCCAGTTGTCATTCCGGGTACGTCATGCCCGTATGCTTGCAACCAACACGTGCATGGCCTGTGTGTGCTTCGCGACTGCAACGCATCAGCGACGCCACCTGTGCATTAATGTGGACGGCGATTTGCGCCTCGGAAACATCGAGTAGATTACAGAATTAGCGAATCGGTAGAACTTCGTGCGAATACGCAACCTCAAGGAGAGCGTTGCTTGCGAAACGCCGGCAAGCACAGCGAACGTTGAAGAAGCCGCAGACTCCAGCGATTCCTGCACTCGCCGCGGCGTCGTCTGCTCCCGCGACTCTCCCCAAACTTTGGGCGAAACCCGCGCGCAGATTCGCCCGACGCCCTCCGGCGGCCACAGCGGCACGACGATGCACTCGCGGAACAGACGCGTGCAGCACGTGCCCCGTTTTTTTTTACCTCGTTCACTGCTGTCACAGAGAAAATACAAAGCAGATAAAATTCACGAGGCGGAACCCCGCTCGGAATAGCAGGCGACTAAAAAGAGTTTGCACGTCGCGTCTCTTCTCCATGCTCTCATCATCGGACAGTGCGGTTCAATGCACACTTTTTTTTTTGCGCGAATTTCGGTTTCCTGCTCCCCACGATGGCTATACCCTCAAGGCGATCGACAATGGGAGAAAAAAAGAAGTTGAAAAAAAGTTTATCGTCTGGAGGCCACGCCATCTGGGGATGCATCTACAGCGAACGAGAAACGATCTGGCAGATAAAAGGACGGTTCGGCGACCCGTGCCGGATCCGCGGTCCTCGCTTATCGCAATAACGGCCCGAGAGAACCACACAAACCGCGATCGTGCACCGTGGGGCCATCCGAACTTCCCTCGTTTCATTCCCGAACCTGGAGATGGGCGCACAGCGACCCGGAACGACCGGGTTAGACCGATGCAGCTGTGGCACTATATGTCGGCTGCAACCGCCACTGATTCAATACCTCTTGCAGGAAGCCTCTCTCTCCTTTCTTCCTTCCGAATACGCACACGAAGACGGCACTTTCTTTTGACAGCGGTACTTGCTTTAAAAAATGTGCCGAGCTTGATGTGCAAACATAAGCGCCGCTGCACCAGCGGCCTATTTATTTCTCCCTTGCACAATAGCTTAACAGTAAGGTCACATTTTTTAAATTTTTTTTTTGCGAAAACAGACTGCCTTAGATTTGTTAAGATTAATATTCAACACATTTGTGTCGCACAGTGCTTCCAGTTTTTTTTTTTCAGAAATGTATTCGCCTGTACTGCCAAGCTGAGAAAGCTATCACCTTCAAAGAGTATAGCAGTATCGTCCCCATATATTATGAAACAGGCATTACGATCGATTATGACCAGGTCATTAATATAGATATAGTAAAGCAATGGTCCGAGTATACTGCCTTGTGGCACACCACAATTCACAGCTTGCACAGTTGACTTAAATTTGTCCACTGAAAGGAACTGTTTTCGGGAAGATAGGTATGATTTAACTGGTTGCAAAGCATGACTTATTCCATACAGCTCAAGCTTTTTTAATAGTATGCCATGATCTATTCTCTCAAATGCTTTTGTGAAGTCAAGAAAAATCCCTAAGACAATGTTCTCGTTTTCGAAGTTTCCTAAGATGAATTCATTTTGGTGCAGAGGTGCAAGCTCTGTAGACCGATTACTCCTGAATCCATACAGACAGTCAGTAATTATTATTATCATTATTCACCTGGCCGTTCACAGTCACGTTACAGAAACACCGCAACGAAACCGGTCGTGGAAAACCGCCACAGAATCTTTAGAGCGCAGCCGTACGAAGGTACTACAGTGCGCTTCAAAAGCTTACGGACCGCTCGGTTTGAGAGAAACCGGAATGTTTTCGCCAGCCTGAGCAAGCATCCGGGTACTTCCGGCCTGTATACTAACACGCGCGAACGGCGTAACAGGGTGTCGTACGGTTTTACTCGTTACGTTCGGAAACCGCCAGGACATCCAACGCTTTCTGCCATCCCACCTGTGGCAAGCTTTCCACGCCAGCCCGTCGAGCACTCGACGACGAGGCACCGTCGTCTGCATCGTCGTCTGCACCGTCGTCTGCATCGCACGCAGACGACAGGCACCGCTTGTCGACGCAGCGCTGCGGCTTGCACGGCACTCGGCACCGCACTCGAGAGCGGGGCACACTTCGAAGGAGCGTGCGCGAATCTTTTCTGTCCTTGTGTCAAACGGTCGCTACGCGCAAGTGCGAATATATTTCCTACACCTTTCGTAGACTGCAAAGCGTCAACTGCGCCCAAATAAAGATAAAATTGAAGCAAATGAACGATGAATTTTCGCCCTCACTGGAACAGTATAGACATAAAACATCAGAACTTGCGAAATGGAACAGGCCACGTCACCTAAGCCACCACATTTACAGGCTGTACGGCAATTATTCGCGCTCTGGAGTGCATGCTAACTACTTGTGTGCTCCTAACGGTCCATTTGTGCTTTTAATAATGAGCACCACTTCATAACCTGCTAAGTAATGACCTAAACTTGCCAACTTTAGTGAATACCAGGATGTGAACGTCATTTTATATAACTTGTGATAACGGCTGTTTATTATTCGAACTGTTCGATTCGATTCGCTTCTTGGGTTATTCGATTCGTATTCGATTCGCTCTCATGCGCACACACCTACGGGGAGGCTTCGTAGGGTCATTCTTATATTGTCGTGGCTGCAGCCTTGCAATTTCCAAGAACAAGAACTGCTGTACGAGAACTCGGGCGCTGCGATGTTACAGCCACATCATGAAAGCAGACAATGGAGTCAGAGATAAAGCAAAGGGCAAATCACTTTAATTGAAATGTGGAGATAACAACGAAGAAGAAAGTCGAGGAATATCGCAAGTGGGAGATATCCACGCACATCCGCCGCATTACGCGCGCTGTGCTTTGTCTGGAATTGTCTAACCTGTGCAGGCACCGTGAGCGCATTTGTGCACGCAGAATAGTGCACGATAAGCAACTGGTGAGGATGGTAATATTTAAAGCGCGTCGCATAATTACGAAGTTCCAACTCTAACTCAATAAAAACTACCTCGCAATTGTGAAAAGTTCACTTATTTATTAAAACGTCTCAATCGGACAGCATTCGTGTATTATGAACCGCCCTGAATTATAACATTCAGTTGTGAGCAGGACATTGGCGAAACCCTCGTGAACTTTGTAGTAATATCACGTAAGCTGCAAAATGTAACAAATTTATCCGTTTTAGGCTAACAGACGCAGTTCAAAGAACCGCGATATCGGTATTTATTTCAGTGTTACTGACTTGTAATCTTCGTGTTTCAATATCATATTTAACTTATTCGGCAATTCGGTTAAAAAAGTAAGCCACAGCCAAAGTCATAATTAAGTGACTCGCTCAGATGCAGCGAATTTCATGCAAATCGCACGGGCGGTGGCCTCGTAAAAGTATTTCTGCGTTTTACGTGTACTTCGACAGGAAAATCGGAGGTGGCACCTCGCTAAGTAGTCATCTGAACGAACGAATTTTTTGATAGGGACACGATCAGGGCGGCATTTCCATAATAAAGATTCAAACAAGTCGAAGAGTTAACAGCAAGTTGGAGACAAACCATTTCAGTGTTAGAAAAAGGAACGTTGATGAAGTCAAGTTTTGTCAGAGGGGCTTCTCTGACAGGGCACCTTCAAGAAAAACATTGGATTCAGCCTGAAACGTCTCCCGTATTGTACGACCACCGATGCGCTCGGAAAGTATTACACAAAGAGTCGTTTACAACCTCCTTAGAGGCTGTTTAGGAGGAGTATACAACCTTATTAGCTTGCCTTTTGCCCGCAAGACAATGCACATGAAACTCATTCCAGACAGTGCATTCCACTGTACCTATCAGGTACGCTGGAACGAACGAGAGCTCACGTCAAGTCGGCGCCCACAGGAGCTAACCACGCAGGAAGGACTCTGCGTTGTGACGTCAAAATCGGCGTAGGCACGTCACTCGAACAAAATCACTTTAATGGCGAACAGATTCATTGGCTTTACATCGCGCTGGCATTTTCAAAATCATGGTCGGGATATATTATCGTGCAGGATTCGCCGGGCCTACAATGTTTCAAAGGTAAACATTCGGCTTACATCTCTCCACGTGGGTCAACCGAATGAATGAGGAAACACACGAAGGAGCCAGTCGAGCTCCGACACGATCCGTTTTATCGGTACGACACGATCCGTTTTATTGTGTGTGTTATTTTCTTGCCCATCATTCTGCCCTCATTGACTGTTCGGCCGGCTCACTTCGCCTTGACTTGCCTCTTCTTGCCGACCCTGTGGACCCGCCTCCCAGCCATCTGAGCTGCATAGATTTTATTCGCCTACCACCTCACTCTATGACACACGTTGACTTGTTGTCCTCACCAGCTGTACCTGACGGCAATTACGTGGCCGCACCAATTCCGGCCGTTATGCTTACACATGGTGTTATCGTGCCGCACACTGTGCTGAAAATTACTGGTAACCGCACCTGCCTTCCACTCGTCAATTTCGCGCTAACCGCGCAAGTTCTGCCTCAGGGGATCTCCTTGGCTATAATTCGCGCTTTGCAGGATGATGAGGTCGAGCCATTCACAGTGGAAGATCGTTACAGCTCAGCCCATACCGTGACGTCATCGCACAGTACTGACGTCGACATGAAGAAGATGGTCTCCTCTGACCTTACACCTGCTCAAGCTGCAGCCCTTTGCCGCGTTCTTGAAGGCTATCGCGACATTTTTGACTTTGACAATCGACCCTTAGGTCAAACGTCCGTCGTGACCCATCGCATAAACACTAGCGATGCGAACCCTATTCACCGTCGTCCATATCGTGTTTCTGCGTCATAACAAGCTGTTATCCAACAGGAAGTCAAAAAGATGCTTGCAAAGGACATTATCGAGCCTTCCTGTAGTCCCTGGGCTTCTCCCGTCGTACTTGTCAAAAAGAAGGATGGAACGTGGCGTTTTAGAGCGCAGCTCTTTGGCGTCCGTTCCTGGGTTTCGCGTCGTCGTCGGCGTTGTCGTCGGCCTCGTAACCAGCTCCGCCCCCCTTTCATCCCCCCAGCGCTAGCAGCGACCGACTGATACCGCTGGATGCCGCTGACGCCGCTAGAGAGTCAAGATAACGTGACTGCATAGAACACCGTCGCCGCCATGCAGAAAGAGGAGGAAAGGGTCCCCCCCCCCTGTTCTTGTGTGGCGGATAGGGTGCTCTTCAGTTGCCGACGCGCCGGTTATTTCACGTAGGCCCCGGCACGTCGACGAATACGTGACCACCTTCCCACGGCTAGACCTGGTTCTTAGCGCTGCGGAAGCGAGGGTATCATTGTTTGTGTCGGCATCGGCGGCGTTGTCCCTGAAACCAACTCCGCAGCTGGGGTTGACTCACTATCGGCGTCAGCGGCATCAGTCAGTCGCTGCTATCTCTTCCCTCCTCCCTTTATCGTGTTGTCCGCTTGCTGCGCGCGCTTCTGCCCCCATCGTTTGCCGCTGGGTGTACACGCCGCCCCCCTCCCCCCTCTTCCTGCGAGTCTCCGGTTGTCAAAGCGCCGGCTCGAACTTAATTCCTTTCTTCGCTCCTCCTCCAATGCAACCCCTGTGCGGTGGCAATCAGAGCCAGATCGGTGGCGGCGGATCTGTATATGTGCACCGCCCGAGCCGAAATTACCGCTGCCGTTCGCCCTGTGCGGTGGCAATCAGAGAGCCAGATCGGTGGCGGCGGATCTGTATATGTGCACCGCCCGAGCCGAAATTGCCGCTGCCGTTCGCCACTGCGAAATTATCTGCCAGTTCTTTCTGAGCCATGAGCGAGACGACCGATGGAAGTCCTCCGTCTGCTGCTGCTGCTGCTAAACGAGCTGCCAGAGCAGAGGCCCAGCGCCGTCGCCGTCAGAATCCAGAGGTGCGTGCCGCCGAAGCAGAAGCTTACCTAGTGGAGTCTTTGTTAAAGGAATACGTGTGAAAAATAAAAAAAAAATTCTGTGATAGCGCATACATGTGTTGCTCGATTTCTTTGCCTCAATCTATCGAAAAGGTGAAACAGCTTATTTGCTGCGCTCAAATTTCGCATTAGGAAGTAACCTAATCGTCGGTAATTTTTTTGTGTAGATTATCGCCACCTGAACAAAATCACAAAAAAGGACGTGTACCCTTTGCCACGTATTGATGACGCTCTAGACTGCCTGTACGGTGCCACTTATTTTTCTTCTATCGACTTACGGTCCGGATACTGGCAGATATCCGTCGACGACATGGACAGACAGAAGACTGCATTTGTTACCCCTGACGGCCTTTATCAGTTCAAGGTGATGCCTTTCGGTGTCTGTAACGCGCCCGCCACCTTCGAACGAATGATGGACTCTTTGCTTCAGGGGTTCAAGTGGTCCACCTGTTTGTGCTATCTGGACGACGTCATCGTTTACTCACCCACATTTGACACGCATCTAGACCGCCTTTCAGCGATTCTTGACGTGTTCCGCCGCGCCGGTCTCCAGTTGAACTCGTCAAAATGTCACTTCGCTCGCCGCCAAATCACCGTCCTTGGACACCTCGTGGACGCGCGCGCACACACACACACAAACACACACACACACACACACACTGTGTGTGTGTGTAAATAAAACTGATCGTGTCGGAGGTCGACTGGCTCCTTCGGGTGTTTCCTCATTCATTCGGTTGACCCACGTGGATTATATATATATATATATATATATATATAATGTGTGTGTGTTTTGTTTGGAGCTTCCTTTGCTCTTCAACTGAAGCGGTCGCACGTGCCTACAATGGCTGCACCGTATTCTTTTCTTTCGGCTCTTAATACAAAGCTGTTCCACGTTTGAGCACAAAGGCTCCGGCATTCGTAACCGAAAGGAGCGAGCATTTATCGTGTGAATATGCGAGCGTGAAACTTGTAAGGCAGCCGAAACGCTCTCTACAGATTGTGCGTTCTCTCGCCGCCCTGCTGGAGGCGCACGAGGCCTAACAACAAGTGCCGGAAAAGATTCTGCGCGCTGCCCGCTAGTATATAAGGCTGCATTGAACTCTGGGCAACCAAGACGAGGAGAAAGTGAAGATTACGATGGAAAGTAGAGGCGCACGGAGTGAACAGAAGAAAAGAAATTACAGCAGCATCTCAGTTCGCTTTATAAACAGCCGCGGTCCGTCGTCTGACACGCACTGTACTTCTGCTTGGCACCCGAAAAGGGGCCCTTCAGAAAGTGTCCGCTCGCAAGCCATCGTCTCCTCGCGGGTGTACAACACTGCATCGTACGCGCGCACAGCGTTCGAAGCCCGCGCGGACCTCGTCGCACGCGTCCGATAAATTCGTCTTTTTTTTTTTCCCGACAATAGGGCATTTTCAGCAGACGTCACAAGAATAAGGTAGCGTTCCGACTTTTTTTTTTTCTCTCGCTTTTTTTTTCTTTTTTGTTATTGATATGATGTAATAGCAGAGTTTCGCGTCTTTAGGTGGCACTGGTTAATCCTTGTCGCTTGGCATAGAAAAATGCCGTCCCAATATTTGCAACAAGATGCAGCACAAAAGAATCACAAAGCCAGTCCAGAGAACACAAACAAGTTCTGTTTCGCAGACCAGTGCACGTAGAGACCGTGAGTATAGCCATACATAACATACTAGGTAAACTTCTGACAAACTTACCAGGCACAGACTTACATCACACACGGATCTTTCAGCGCACAATAAAATTTAATACAGATTCAAAGCAATTGCCTTTTCTAAAAAAAAAAAAAACTTTTAAAGCGACAAGCTTTCTCTGAAGCAGCACCGTCAGCCATGGCCAAGATTTCTTTAATTTAAGGTGGATGGTCGTCGATCTAATATGTTAGATCTGCCCTCAAATTTCGTCTCGCAATTTCATGCCTTGGGCACTCGAGGAGGAGGTGCTGCACATCCACACGAGCGCTGTGGGCTAAGGACATTTAATCCTGCACAAAAAGTACACTGTAAAGCTATTCACACCATTAAAAACGAAAGGGGTGTAAATATGTCTACAACTGCCACCCTTAGGGTGTCCGTTACATAACACCCTAACGATGTGATTTACAGACACATTTACGCCCTTTTTCACGTAAGGGTGCAAATTATTTTACAGTGTACCGCGTACATGCTGTACCAAGTCGCAGGCCCGATGCAGTAATACCTCAAGTTTTCGGTTACCTTTAGGCTTTGGCGGAAGTGGCAGTTTTACACACGCGTCTATAACAAATAATTCGGAAACCTTAGAGCGTTGATCAAACCGAGGCATTTTTGGCGAGACGACCGGACAACAGCCTCTGAAGCAAGCGGACTACACTGCGTGAAAGAGGAAGGCTGCATCCGCTGCAGTGTTTCCAGGTGTATGGCAGCGACCTGGGATCCGCCGAAACGCTGTAACGCGATTATTCGCGCTTGCTTCTGTGGGCTGTTTCACCGTTTCGTACAAGAAGTGTGAATTCATTCAACGAATCTTTCTCCATGCTTTTGCCTTACTTTCTTCGTGTGGCCTGTCTTTCACGCTATACAGCACGTGTTAAATACGACGAGGAAACGAGAACAAGGTAAAAGCGAGAGCCAACGTGTCGACAAGTGGACTTGTCTTTAGCGTCTTGAATTTCCGTCTGCCGTCTTGCCCGCGTTTTCCCTGTACACGTTAAAGAGACACTTGTACAGTGAAATCATTAAATCAGTTTCGAGTGAAACACCATTCTTTATAAATTCCACTTTCGTTAATTCTGCGGAAGACGGTTGTTTTACTACAACAAAAAATGAAGGCCAAACTCAAATTTTGCCAGCGCCGGCATACGTCAGTGTGAAGCCACGGATCGATATAAAAAAAAATTCTCGCATTTGAGCCATTTGGCTCACTGCTAAGTTTGGTCTCCGACTCTTCTGGAACACAATGTAGTCCATCTTTACCTATGAAAAAAAAAAAAAACTATGCCTTAGAAGAGGCCGTCAAAATCTATGACGTCACACGGTGAGCTGGTGCGGGAACTTGAAGCCGGCATCGCCAGCAGTCTCCTTTTTTGCACGTTTTCTCGGTAGGGCGGCTTTACGTGGTACCGCACAAGAGCAATTTGGTGATTGAGCTCAACTTCTCTACTTTCAGCACAATGCGTTGGCGGGCTAGTTGGTTCGAATCCATGAAAACTTTGTTAAGCGCAAAAGGACAGACACAGTCCTGTCGTCTTTCTTGTGTCTGTCCTTTTGCGCTTAACAAAGTTTTCATGGATTCTCTACTTTGTTCGTTTGAAGACATTCCTGTGAACACAAGCAGATATGTCTCGTTACGTAGTTACCGCCACGACCAGGACGTAAACAGAACTTTCAGCAATCGACTGCGCGCACTTCTGCACCAATGCGTGCACGCGCGTCTACGCGAAAGACAGACTACGGCACGACGGTTGCCAGACGCTGGAACTTGAAGCGCGCGGCTGAATGCGCGAGTGCCGGACGCGAAGCACCTGGCGCTCGACAGAGGAAATTGGCGAGACGCCGCGAATTCCTTCCCGCCGGGACGCGTGTCATACCCGTAATAAGCGAGCCGATCCGAGTCGCTCGCGGGAGCGCGCATGGAATTGCGTCGCTGCGCCTGCGTTCGAAAGCTGGGGGTTTGACATCTCGTCCCGGACCGCTTGTGACTGTACGAGACGAGAACGGCCGGGCTACGTAACTGACGGGCTAAACATAGTTTAACATGTCGACACACGCAAAGTTTCGAAAATTTCGCGGACTCTCGGGCTTGGAAAAAGTAGCGCGTATTGAGGAACTGAAAGCTGCATGAGAAATTTTTCCGGGTGGTCTACAAATTTCTCATTGACCCGTGGTATATATACAACGTGCAGTTCGTTATGCGAGGGAGTTATTTTGAATTCGTGAGTATCGGTCAGTGAGCTTTACCGCGTTTATTAACTCCCTCTATCCGGATCCGTTATATTGTGGTTGTATTGCAGTAAGGTATCGATATAAGGCCTCACTCACAACGGAAGAAGCAAAGCTCGGACGTAGCTCGACCTCAGGTTTCCGAAGCCACGTGAAGCAGTCCAAATCAAGGAAACCGGCCGGGAGGGAACAAATAAACAAAAAAACATCGATTTAAATTGCGCAGTTTAACGTCCCAAAACTGCGCAGTGGATTTTTACGTACGCCGTGGTTGAGGGATTAATTTCGGCCAGCCGGGGTTCTCAGGAGCACCTACGAATTTAAGTGCGCGGGCGTTTTTCGCACTTGGCCCGCATCGAAACGCGGTCGTCGCGACGGGAGACGCATGCGCGGCCGACGGTCAGAGGCAAACGACGGGCTCAACTGCGTACACTGTGTGTGCGCATGCAGTTGGCTTGTAAGGGTTCGTGCAGAACAAGCATTTCAATTATGCCGAAGGCTAAATTCAAGGAGGCAAAAAAGCAAACCGTACTCATACAGTCATAAACAGTGAAATGTTCTTGGTCGCAGTTTTCTTGCAGATAAGTGGGATACACGCTCTTCAGGCTGCGCTTAAAGCAGATTTTCCCATTGCAATGACGTCAATGCACTGTGGTCGGTACCGTCCGACTTCAATCAAAGATACGTTAATGCCAGACGGCCCAAGCTTGCTTTCCTTCAGGCAAATGCCTAGGGCCCGAAAACCGAGCCGTGACGGCTGTGAATCAACCAGGAAAAGAACAAAATGGTGACACGGCTTGGTCGCTCGATCTGACTGTGACGTCGACGGCCATTTAAAGAAGCCCGTCACTGCGCGCGGCGGACACGCCACACTGCAATCGTTCAGCGACTCTCGCAGAAGAAAACGTCCAGGATTGTGGGACAGTGTACGCGGCACAGCTCCTGCGCGGAGTTTGTTGTAATACACTGAACTTTCAAAAGTCGCCCCAGTGCCACAGTTTTCGATTAAGCAATTCGAGGAGCACGCATACTTTCGAGCGAATTTAGGGGCACTTGAATCCTAAATTCAAGGCTTCTCACGGATTTCGAGGGTGTGTACGAACCCCGACTGTGCTGTAGCAACGTCACGTGTCATCTAACAGATAATAATAATAATAATATTTGGGGTTTTACGTGCCAAAACCACTTTCTGATTATGAGGCACGCCGTAGTGGAGGACTCCGGAAATTTTGACCGCCTGGGGTTCTTTAACGTGCACCTAAATCTAAGCACACGGGTGTTTTCGCATTTCGCCCCCATCGAAATGCGGCCGCCGTGGCCGGGATTCGATCCCGCGACCTCGTGCTCAGCAGCCCAACACCATAGCCACTGAGCAACCACGGCGGGTGTCATCTAACAGAGTGATGAATTGGGCTACTTGGTGTGCGTCCGTTGTTTCTGCGCTATCTGCAACGCGCACTGGTTAACGGAGACGAGAGGAACACCGACCGGTGAGAAAAACAAAATGACGAGAAGAAACGCCGTTTATTGTGCCACTCAGTGCTTTTCTTTCTGATGGGAGACAAAGGCATGGGCGTTAGCCGTTGCGCCTGGTCTGCTACCCTATACTGGGGGAGGGGCAATGAAGTGAAGGAGAAAGGAAGTGGACAACACGTGATGCGTGGCACTCGTAACTGCCTTCACCGCGCATTCAAAGGCGGTCATCGAGCCCAGCATCACCTTTGAACAGCACAGCAGGGCTCTGGTGCCTACCCGTGCGTATGAGGGTCAAGTACGCGGTGCAGGGTGCTCCTCTCCTCCCCGCTATATATAGTGCCCGCTATTTTCCCTTCAATAAGACGTCTGTCGGATCGAACTGATTTTGCGGAAAATGTTAACGGAGCGGCTTCAATTGCGGCGCTTGTTTCAGTTTTGTCGCGTCGTGAACGTATAACCGTGTAACGAAGAATTAACGGTCTGGAGAGTTTTTCGGGCTTCGTATGTGCCCCAATAGAACGGGAGGGCGAACGGGCGATATGTTTATCCTCCAAATGTCAAGTGTGCTGGCAAAGCTTTTCGAGCACCTAGCCGTGCGCTATCAAGCACGAGCGTGCGTGAAAGAAGGAATGCACAGGAGAGCGGCAAGGCAGCAGGCACAGCGTTACAGCGTGCGCGAAGACGCGCGTCCAGGCGCAGGAGCAAGTTGGCCAACTCGCCGCCATGCCAAATGACCACTCAACCTTTCCGCGCATGAGGCACGCCAACAAACGGTCCCACAAAGCGTCACGGCTGGACGCGCGGATCAATCGCCCAGGCTGTCGACGATCTCATTCAGGTCGACAAAGAAACGCATACGGGACCACGCGGAACCGTGTTGCTGGCGCCTTTTTTCGGTGAATGCAGCGTCTCTATAAAACTTACGCCCGCGAGCTGTTTCGAAACTGGGCTAGAGGACGTACGACGCCATGCAGAAGGGAATGACGTCATACAGGAAGTAGAGTTTCCTACTGCTGAGCGCAGTCCAACACTCGTCACAGGGGTTCCTCTAGGACAGCAAACCGACGCTTAAGCAGGGTGCGCCACAAATCTCCTCGGTGTGTGTCACTCTCCAATGAGCCTCTCGCAACCTTGGGTTTCTGAATATGTGTGACTGAGTGTTGCGGCAAGCAAGCGAACAATTGTCAGCATACGCCGGCACCGGCGCGCTAGGCTTTTCGTCTCGGAGATCACACACGGACTTCTCGGTGGTTCCACTAGATGGCGCAGCGTGTCCAAAAAGAAGTGCAAATGAGTAGCCCGGTTGCCGCATGACGCGTTTCTCGGCGTTCGGACCATGGAGGAATGAAAAAAAACCTAGGAGGGAGCATCACGTGATTCCACTAACCTCGGCACCTCCTCTGAAGCCGCTCATCCCACTCGCCGGGGCCTGGCGCCTTTCGGGTAGGAAGAGGCCCACATTGGTTGCCGGACCATCCGTGTTTGTTTCGTACCTGGTAACGATTAGCGGCCTAGTGGCGCCCGCCATCAACGCGTGGGTTACCGCGGGCGTCGTTCCTCGCTTCAAATACGTTGCCTTGAAACGTGGAGAAAGACTGCGGAGCCAGACCCGCGGCGACAAAATTTTAGAAGCGTCACCTGCGCTTACCAGCCCAGTTAGTCGGCGCTCACACCTCGAGACCCGTCCAGAGTATATGCCTGCCCGAGCGTGCTCTATTGCTTCGTCAAATCGGCTGTTGTGTACCTGGAACTCAGGTGCGCATTTTCTTGCTAATTTTTGTTTACCTGCCTTGCGCCTATAAGACAAGCTCTTTCGCAGGAAAGTTATTTGTCGCGTGTTTGCTTAGTAAAAGGTTCTGCCGTGCATCTTTCGTTTTGAAAGACATAAATAGCAATACGCTGCACTCTAAACGCCGAAATCACCTTTCCTTGAGATTTACGCGCACTATTTTGTAAGATTGTGTGGTGCGACGACCTTACGCTGTTGAGGCGTGCCTATTGAGTTTTCGCCTTTCTGCTGAGAGGCAGAAGGCATTGAGGAGAACGACAACGTCGACTGGGGCCGTCTGCCATAACAGCGGGCCGGCACAGCGTCAAATATGGCCGCGGACGCTCGCTTGAGCGCCTGCACATGTTTGCAGGGGCGAAATACATCATATTGTTTCCCAGAAGATGCTCCCAGACGCGACGAATCGCCGTCGGAAAGGCGGCTTGGTTTCCACCACACGTTTGCACGGCGAAAAGTTTCCTCGTTTCCCTGAAACCGGCGCGAAACGCGACCAGTCGTCCGTCAGGTGCTCGTGGCGGGTTGTTGGGCACCATGCCGACGCCTTGGTTCGTTGCTGCATTGGCGCCTCTCCGCTGCTTGCTTCAGCGGCGAGCCGCGTGGCGGTTCGGTGCTTCACCTGACTGACGTTACGCAGACTCGACTGATTCATACACTTGAATTCCTTCACTAAACGTGCCGTGCGTTTGCCACGCCGAACATGAGCGCATATCCCAAAACCCGCGCAGCAGACGCAGCCAAAGCGAGCCGACTAAAGCTACCACTTGCCTATCACGTGAGGGCCTATTTCCCATCATCCCACTCCTCTTAATTTTTTTTTTATGACTAGGCTTCAAAGTTTTCACGTGATGCTCCCTCATAGTATTTTCCTTCCTCTGTGGTTCGCAAGCGCCTGCGCGCCATACATTTTTCGAAGCCATGTGCAGGCCGGCTTCGCTGCGGCAACGCTAGATGGCGCTGTTATGATCGGCCGTTTAGAGTTACTGTATATGCTACCAAAGGTAGCGGAGTTGCGCGTCTGTTTTATCACGCCGCTAGCGCCTCTATTGGCAGAACGTCATCACGTGGTAGGCAAGCAACCGTGCATTGCGGCGAAGCAGATGCCTGGGCCAATTTTTGTATTTCCCGACGCCGCCGCTGCAGCGAACTGGATTCACACAAGTTATCGCCAATCAAATTCAAAGCGAATCCGTCCGATTTTGGCGTTCGCTGTTCGCGTGCGGGTTAGCTGCGGAGCAACGACACAACGTGCGCAGCGCATCTAACAATTGGTTCATCGCTGTGTCCTCGCAGTCCCGTCGGGATGATATAATGACCGGGTGCTCTGCTCCCGACTGCACGAATCGCTCTGTAAGCGGAAAAGCTTTTTATTCGATCCAATTCAATCCCATGCACCACACTGCATTCACAGAACTGTCATAAAAAAGCCAGCTCACATTTTCATGATAATTATGCACTGCTTGGGTTGTTGTTTCTGAACATAAAAGAGGTTACACTACCAAGTAAAGATATTTCATCTACTACTGCTTATGTGAAGCAGGATGCACGAGGAATTAATGTCGTTATTTACCATACGGTAAGGGCCTAACTGTGTTTTGCATTATTACCCGTAATGTAGCTATGTCAATCCTCTGAGAGAAAAAACTTTCACTACACTCCCACAGAAGGTTACTTTTGGAATCCCTGCAGTGAAAAGGCACATAATGAAGTGGCACTTGCAGGTGTGGCTGATATCCAGTGCCTGCTAGTAGGTGGGTACGTTTCTACAGCAAATTTAACGGGGTACCAGAGTCGAAATACGAATGGTTGGTCATTGATTCACCAGTAATATCTAAGACTGCCTACACGTTGAGAGCTTTGGCACATAAGCAGGTATGCCTATTGCAAAACCCAGTATCCAGTGTCCAGTGCAGCGCCGGATCATGGGCCCAGTGCGGAGCGCTGGATGCTGGGGCGCTGGGCAGGCGCGGCGAACTGGGAGGCGCTGGGTACTGGTACGAAAAACAGCTCTAGCGCGTTAAATACGCGGTGCCTGGACACCGTATATATATTTTTTGAGAACAGAAATCGTTTTGGTGCAATAAAAAAGAAAAAAAAACGTAAAAATAAATGAGCTCCGACCTCAGGACTCCATCGTCGGACCTACAAATCCCAAGCCCGGTGCTTTACCACTACGCCACGCCAGGAGCCGAACGTGGGCGCATAATTTCCACGTCAAGGACCGAGAAGCAGTTTTAGTTCCACAGAGATGCGTCAGTCATGGCGGACGCCCAGCAACTAGAACTCGCGCCTGCACCGGAAACAAAATTTTGCTGTCCATATTCATGCTCGGAAGTGCCACCGATTTTCACTTGCGATTGGCATTTTAACTTCGAAAAAAATCCTAAATGAACCGCCGACCCGGGACGCTGTATGGGCTGCTACTACCGCTTTGGATAGCCGTTTCTTGTTCTTCACGCAAAGGATATGCAATGTTTCCTTAGTTCAGTGATGCTTTTCAGTTGACACGTCTGTCTATCCATAGATCTTCGTCACAGAAGCGCAGGCTAGGGCTGTGAGCCTTCGGCGACAGCACATATATACCTGTGTTTATGACGCGTCACATCGGCGCTCATCGCTACTTGTGCTGGCACTGTAAACATGAAAAAATAGTTTATTTAAGAACACTGATGCGAAAGCTGAAATATGGTGATTTATCCTTGTTAGACTTCTTGATTCCTGAGCCTAGACGCGCCGAGAACATGCAGACGGACTCGGCGGATACGCTTGGCCTAAGCTTCGGTGGGGACCGATCTCGGCGCCTTTTTCTTGAAGATCTTTTCAGTCAGCTGTTTCGATGCACTTTGTTTGCGATTAGGCGGAAAAGCAGTCCACAAGCGATGCAATAGCGTCCACGGTCGATCGACGATACGGTAGGCATGTCGCCTGCAAAAGCAAAGTGCGGCTTCGCCGCATAGATTTGGTTGCTTCCCAGGCAAGATGGCGGACCTACGCGCAACTCTGCTACCTTTGGTAGCATATGCAGTAACTCTACGGCCGTTCACCCCGCGACAACCTCCGGTCACGGTTAACGCGATTATGGCGAACGCGCCGATGGCCTCGTCAAAATGGTTCTCAAAACGGATGATTTATGGCCAACACGGGAGTACCTCGGTCAAGAGATGTTTGGGCAATTAGCAAGGATACGAGCATCACTTGTGAGCCGCACGAATTGGCAAGTCCACGCCGGAGACGCGGTCAGTGTACGATCGGAGCCAGCGATCGGAGTCGCCCTTCCTCTGTTTGTGTCCAACGATGTGCGTACGTTTACGACAAAACTTCCTTCGGAGGGAAACGGCAACAGACCTCCGGATTGGCGGCACCTGACGTCATTGGTCTCCTGGCGCCGGATTGGCGGAGGCGACTGAAAAATGACCACGCGGGGCATAAAAGGAGCAACGGACGGCGGGAGTCGGCGGCTGCTGCAACTTGATGAACTTTTTGCGTATTACTTTGAATTTTCTCGGAAGTATAAACGTGTTTGTGAAACGTCCCGAATATCGGGCCCAGCATCACGTCTCCTCCACGGGCAAAGTGAATTCCACGTCTTCAAAACTCCCAGTCGCAACAGCGCCGAGTGTTCTTAGGGAAGCGCTCAAGAGGAGGAATCAAGCTGCAGCACACGCCCCTGTGTCGTAAGCTCGTTTCGGTGCCGGCAATAATTAAGTTGCGTCGCTATGCTGATTCAATGCTAAACGCGTCGACAGACATCGCGAGACGCGTTCCGCCGATTTTTTTTCCCTTTTCGCCTGCTTGAATATTAAGTTATTAATAAACTTAAATATTATATTCAGAGCAAGAGTGGCAATGAGGATACTCTGGACCATCAAAGTTTTCTGATCTAGCTTTATATTGTTCAATACACGCTGCAGAAATATTTTGCAAGCCTGGAAGAAAGCCTGCGACATACGAAAAATAGTCCGACTTCCTCCAAGCGGCGGCAAACGTTGCCTTGGTTCTGTCCAGCTGCGCGGCACTTGCAAATTTCTAAATTTTGGGAAAAGTTGCGTTAGAAACCCCGTATGCGGTGAATGCAAGCAACCATTTGAGACTTTAATCACAAACTCGGGCAGACTGAACGCGTACCACCTTTGTGCTACACCATTAAATTTTTTTTTTTAATTAGATGTTTCTATAGTTATACTGCGCACTCCTTTGTTCCGCAGATACGAAATTTAGCAAGTTACCAGGCTGCAACAGTAGTTTGTGAAACTTGTAAAAAAAAAGAAAAGAAAGAAAGCCCGTCCTTTATGCGGAACCTAGCTCATCTTGCAGACAATATAGCTGCGTATACTCTGAGAATAATGAACCTTAAAGAGTGCGAACATAGAAAACAAGATATGGCCAACAACCATTAGAAAACAAGTTACCCACATTCCTTAACAAGTTGGACAGAAAAACAGGTTTCAATTGGGGAGCGTGCGACTTTCGATGAATCATTTCAAACACCCTTAATCTCGTTCAGCTTTTTCTCCCGCCATTTCATTGATCTGACATTATAGCTTTTGCGAGCAGTCTTTTTTCGTTGCGTCGAGTACATGAAGTCTTCCTTCACAACTGTCGCGATCTACTCAGTTATGTAAGTCAGCATTGCTAACACGTTTTCGCTCACTGCTGTTTATGTGCATGGCATCATGTAGCCGCAATTTATGGCGGCTTGTGCTTTTATTTTGTCAAGCTGCCAATCCATCATCATGTTTGTTGCTTATGATAAAATTTATATTTATTATTATTCTCAGCTTACACGTGCCGAAACTACGATCTGTTTGAGGCACGCTGCAGTGAGCGGCTGCCGATTAATTTGCACTCCCTGGGGGTTCTTTAACGCGCACATAAGCACACACAAGCGCTTTTGCATTGCTCCCTCATCCAAATGTGGCGTACGAGGTAGCGGGTTCGATCCAGGGCATTGTAAGCTGCCACGGCGCGTTCAGAGCCGCACAGTGCATGCGCGAAAACGTTCAAATTCTTATCTTCTCTGCGCAAAGAAAGATTTCACGGAAGCTTGGAACAAGCGGCGCAATGCGATAAGTACGCGACGAAACACAAAAGGCACAGAAGAGCAGTAGCGTGATGCCTAAGTGCACGTACTCGCACGAAAAGAAGGAAACCTTATCAAATGCACTGCTATAGCTCCGAAGCTCCATCGCGCGCGCTACTAAATGTTACGGCCAGTATTTGCGGTTTTCGCCGCCGGTACTCGAGCGGATCTATACGCGTAGAACACCACAAATGTGAGTCGCTCCGCACATCAGATCCACATCAGATCGACGAACGAAAGGTTTCGCTTCAGAAAGAACGCGGCTGTGCAATGACAACAGTACAAGAGCAAACAACGCTCACGAGTATAGTTCATTCTACGCCTTGCCAGGAAAGTTAGGTATTGGATATAGGTGATAATTCGGTTTACCTCCGAAATTCCAAGCACATGTCCCGCTCGCGCATAAAATGCGACAGCGAAAAGTTGAAGCCTCGTTTAGGCGACTGTTGCCCCTTTACGTTAATTCTAGAAATCCGTGCCCGAAACACCCTTCGTATACTACGGTCGTAGGCGACGTTTCAAGCAGGGACTGTACGAGTATGCCTAGTCTCAAGAAATCACCGGCCACGCGCTTTGTCGTCTCAGCGGGAAAAAAAAAAAAAAGAGCTCGCCCCTGCAGAACTATGCTTTCATTTTTTGCTTTCATGGTGACGTCTGCTGCCCCTCGGCGTTCCCAAAAGGGAGCGGGACGTCTCAAAAAAAGCCACGAGCTCCAGCCCCTCCGCCATTGCCAAAAAGCAGCAGCAGAGTCCTCCTGCACGCCCCTCTTCCTCCTCCGGACGTCACCGCAGCGCTGTGATGCTGCAGCGCGCCACGGGGAGTCCGTTAAGTGCGCGCACATACTCACAACGCGAACGTCACCAGCGTAGCAGAACACACAGCCGTATCCTCGTAGTGCAGACGACCGCAGCAGACGACGAGACTGGAGTGGCAGACGGCGTACGCTAGACGCAGACGACGAGGAGAGAGGCACCGCTCAGTCGAGCAGCAGATGACTCCTCCCCGAATACTCGCACGCACCAGACGCGCGCGACGATGCGTCCGAGCAGCAAAGGACTCACCGATTTCAGAAGGTCGTCGTTATTTGGGTGCCTCCGCACCGCAGGCTTGCGCGCCGTGCGTCGTCTTCTTCCCGGCGTCGCGCGAGGCTGCTGGGTCCCCTTGCTGTTGCAAGCGACGCCGCGGGGCGGTTTCGTTTTTCTTTTCGGGCTTTGTTGGGGACGGCCGCCGCCGCAGGTGAGGAGTGGTGCGCGTTGAGATGCGGTTGACTAGCTTCGTGGTCGTCGGCTGGGCGCAGCGGCCGCCATATCCCTTCGCACTGGCACTGCCACCCTTCCGCCTGCGACCGAGCGCGCCGCGTTCGGAAACTGCCGCCGCGCCGATGCCGCTGCTGGCGGAGAGCGATGGCGGCTCTCTCCGCCTCCTCTTCCCGTTACGCCCTCCCTCCCTTTCCCTCGGTCACTATTCACGCTCCCCCGCGCCGACGTTTCTTTGCGCAGTTGTTCGCATTTTCGTTTGCTTTTGCGCAACGCGAATAAGCCTTGACGCGCGCTGGGCGCGCATCCTCTCGGCACGCCGAAGCAGCAGAAACCGAAAAAGCTCCCATTTGCAACTGCACGTTGCGTGGCGTCCTCCCATAACGGTTGTCGCTGCTTTGACTTAGAGGCAACTACCATTAGAGGCGCCAGGAGTCGCTACTTCAACATCCAATTTACGACTTAATTCAATGTGTTAGTTTATGCTAACGGAAGAATCATCCGTAGAAAGACCTACGATAGAGGCGTTCCCATCACTGACGGGTCCCAAGAAGGCAGGAGAGGGGCGCTCTGCGCCCTATTCCTTTCCGAAGATATTACTACCACCACTTTTCCCTCACCTGTACATACTCTCAGCAAACATCTAAAATGAGGTGATCACCCCTACCACCTCTGTTATCTCTTCTGATTAGCACTGACCGACGGATGGCCTCAGTCATCCAAGTCCAAATTTACAAGGCATGCGATATATGATTAACATCGTATTCTAAAGGAGCCGGAGGCTCCAACTAATTGGTTTTGAGAGCCGTTTCTAAACAAAGGGTGACCTAGCGATGCAAGAATGGTGTGACATTTATGACACCACACAAATGCTGTTCAAGCACACACTACAAAGAGCTTATGTGCATACTGAGTTGTGGAACAATACTTCCCAAGACTAACTTCGTGCTGCTGCCTGCTGGTCATTTTGCAGGCTGGCACTTTGCATAAGCCAAGCCTCCTCAATCAATGCGTCCTTTCAAGCCTATGTCGGCCTGTTCATATCGTCGTAGCACGACACATTAAGATCAAAGTAGCAAGGCCCGATATGGTTTCAGAATGTTGCATTCACCACGTTTTGATAGCTTTGCACTCCACGGCACCCTCTCAAAAGGGACTCTTTCGGCCGGACTCGGCCCAGGATGCTTGGAGCGAACTTTCATGGCGATTTTCACCCGGCACAAACAGACGCGGCGGGACGACGTTCGCTGTCGTCAGCGAAAAAACAGGCCGCGCGCTCGCCGCGTGTCTGTCAGTGTTGTCAGACTCTAGGAATATGTGTTTTCGGATAAGAAATAAAAACAGTAAATAATATTTTTATTGTATTATTTGTTAATGACTTAACTTGGCAAAAGGTTTCATAGAGGCGCTTACATGCGATTTCCGCACATATCATTGAGCAGTAAGCGTTTTAGCGGGCTGGCTTTGCGCCGTCTGGCTACGTTGAGCGGTGGCACTTAAAACCCCTTAAACTTCGTAGTGTCACGCTTTGAAGAATGCCGCCTCCTCCTCGCGCGCTCTGGCCGAGGCCGACGCCGCGTCACTATTGGCCTAATAGCATCACGTGGGCCCTCGCGCCTTGCATCAGCGCCATTTTTGCTCGAGAAGCGTCTACGGAGTGGCGAGGAGCGTATGTTGGCGCCGTTGCTACGCTCGAGCAGTGAAGGCGGCGCCACGGTTGAGGAGGGAGCGTGAAAGAGAGGAAAAACGAGGAGTGAAGGCGGAGGAGGAGAGTGTCGGTACAGTCAGAGTTTCCTACAAACATTTTTGTAGAAAACTCTATGGGTACAGTAACCGCGGAGCTCATGGCGGAGCTAGAGCTAGCTAGAGTGTACAAGATTGGGAGAGTGGGTCGAACGAGGGCCCCGCGCTGAGGCATTTTTATTGAAAATCCAGATTGCGCCACCGGCGCGCCGGTCGTGCCGAACAGAAGCACGGTCGCGGTCGAACGCAGCGTTGCGGTTGCGTTCGAGGATGACCGAGCATTAGCCGGAGCCACGCAGTCAGATGGATCGCGTTTGCGTTCCTTTTTAAACCTTATGTGCGTGCTTCACTGTGTCAAGAGATAACGAAATGCAGAGCTCATCTTTCGAAGAAATGGGAATCATATGCAGTAATGGGATGAGGTACAGGAATAAATGAACTGTGTGGCATAATTAGGGGTCAAATGAAATTGCGTAAACCTTTGTTTTCTTCCTTTCTCAAGGCGATATATTGAATGCTAACAAAATTTCCCCGATGCCCTAATAACGGCAGCAATTTGACATTTAGGGAGCATATGGGTCACATTATTCATTACGCACGTGCAGCACATTTCTTTTGTAGGTTGTGTGCTTTGAAATTATTTATGGTATAGCCGTTTTCTTCCCTATTTTTATGCGTCATACGCCTGAGATGTAGTTGGTTTTCCAGATCCTCCGGGTGAATAAGGCAAAACACATTGTTTATATTTGCTTGTATTAGGAAGCATGTTATCGGTTGTCTATGTCTTCGAGCTCGCGCAGGTTTCCATTGTCACATGCCTCCAATCTGAATGACGGTTCAACTGAGAGCGGGAGCGTTCTCTTTCATGACCGGCCTTCATCTGTTGCATATGAGGCCGTTCTCTTTCGCGTGAACTGCTCGGGTGTAGGCTGCTCGTAGAGATACTCCCGAAAATACGGCAAAAGATTGTGGGTACCGCATCAGGCCGAAGTGCAGGCTTTCCACGCCGTGTAGATACTTCCTGGCCTTCGATGATATGCACATAATGCCTCAGTATGTACTTTGCATCCAGGTGCAGCTCACAAATGGAGTCGGTGATTTCCAAAGGGCCGATCGGTGCGTTGAAGATTGAGCTCCCGCACGCGTCGACTTTCTTCTTCTTTAGGGACTCCGAAGAGCGAGAGCTTGGCCTGACCTCTCAATCTGCTGTATACGGTTTTGCAACCCACTATACAACAGTAGTTCTTTCGCCGAGGTGTGCTCATCATCCCATTCTTCGAACACTCTAAGTCGTCAAGTTACGAGACAAACCATGCATAGACAAATGCGAGCGTGTGGAAGGCGCTTTGGTGCGTATAAGTTGTGTTGCGTTTGAGTGGAGTTATTAGCAAAAAAGAAAAGTCTGCGCGCGTAAACATCGTTTGACCGAAGCGAGGAACCTCAATTCATGGCAAAGCAGTAGTTTTATTGTATTATTTTTTTTCGCACATAATAGGAACAAAAATTGACGAAACAAACACAAGCACAACGGTCTGTTCAGTAGACGGCGGCGCGACGAGCAGACGACAGCTCGGCGCCGCCGTGACCACCGCCGGTAGACGTGGTTCCGCCGGGCCGCCGGATTGGCCTGAATGACAGCAGCTAGGAACTTTTAGAAGGCGACTGCAGCGCCACCGCAAATTTCAACGTTTTTTGATCACTCGCGCCGCTTGCCGTGGCCTCCGTTGGACCCACTCCCCCATTCTAGTACACTCTAGCGGAGCGCAGGCGTTGCAGAATGTTCTGTGGTTTTCCAACAGCATGTCGAACAGTTTACTTTGTGTAAAAACACATTGGGGTTATTCATTTCCTATTATTCAGTTCCTATTTTAAAGCCTCCTCCAACAACAATCGTTTAGTAATGCAGCCGGAGAGGATAGAATTATCGTTATTTGGCGTCAAATGGGCCTATCGGCGGCTCTCGTTCTCGATGCCCTAGGCATTCCGTGTGCCGCCTGGGCCCACACAGATGCAAACATCCAGAATACCAGGCATGGTCGGCGTCTGTCGTCGCTCTTTTCCCTCAAGGCACTCGATCAGAAGGGACTTACGGTTGTAGTAGAGCAGGGGCGACTCCTGACCGAAGCACAAAACCAAAGTTAAAGAACCCCAGGTGGTCAAAATTTCCGGAGTCCTCCACTATGGCGTGCCTCATAATCAGAAAGTGGTTTTCGCACGTAAAACCCCATAATTTAATTTTTTTAAACCAAACTTCACGAGCACGCGTACAGCGAAAAAGAAACGAAAGAATGAGCTTCCCGTCCCTTGGGATTAAGGGTTACGGACTGGATCCCAAGGGAAGGGAAGCGTAGCAGGGGGCGACAGAAAGTTAGGTGGGCGGATGAGATTAAGAAGTTTGCAGGCATGGCATGGCCACAATTAGTACATGACCGGAGTAGTTGGAGAAGTATGGGAGAGGCCTTTGCCCTGCAGTGGGCGTAACCAGGCTGATGATGATGAATGAGCTTCGGGCTCCGCGAACGAGAAACCGTTTCATCCCCTATACCCGAACCCATATGGGTGACACCACACACACAAAAAAGACAATAACAAAAGCAGTACAATGCACACGCTATTTTGCGCCGTGCAACCTTCGATCGGGTTGGTAAGAAAACTGCACCGCACTTATCATTATCTGTTTCGTGAGTACCTCACTGAAGTTTGTAGACAAAAACCAAGTTTACACAAATTTGTACTCTTAAACATTCAAATTCCGGCTGCAATGATCAACGGCGTCCCTTTCATGTGTAGATAGCCCGAAAGTGCGCGGCCAAAGCAGCCCAAACAGCCGCATTCCGTCGCTTCAGCGCGTCCGCGCGACGGACGCTCCATGGAAAAGCAAAAATACGCAAAAACCAACCAGCTGCCTGAAGTCGGAGGGAAATCGATCGGCGCGACGCCTGGTGAGCGCGCGAGGCGCTCCTTCCACTTCCGACGTACAGAATGAAGCGTCTTTCTTTAAATCACTATCTCTCTCGATTTTCGCCTGGCTGCGTTTTTTTCCGATCGGACAGGGTAGCGTTTTTAGAATTGCTAGTAGGTAGAGCGGGCGCGAGAGAGAAAATCTGGGGGCTTTTGCTCCTTGAATATTGGCCTCGAGCTCCACCACTGGAAAAGCTGGCGCTACCGTCGGCGTGACGTGCTATTGGGGATCACGTGGACATAGCGGCCGCGTCGGCTGCTTCGGGAGCGCCGAAGCGAGCGGAAAACGAGCTTAAATTCCCTCGACGCTGCGGTCCTCATTTAGTGGCGAGATTTTCCCGCTTCGAGTGTCTCCTTAACAACGCTTGAAAGCACTTCAATAGGTAGTGGCTGCCTTTGAAGGAGCGCAACATGGTAGGCTACTGCTCGGTGCCGCAGTGCCGGACTTACGCAACGGAGCCCGGTGTGAGCCGTAGGACAAGAAGCTGCGTAATGCTTGGCTCGCGAAACATAAAACCGGCAAACAGTCATCGGCTACAACTCGGGTATGCAGCAAGCACAGACGCGAGGAAGATTTCTGCTACAGCGCCGGGTCTACGATGTTCGGAAAACGCGCACTGAGACGCTCGCCCGAGTCCGCTGCCCGACTAATGTCATGACGGTTTGGTCTATGAACTTGTCGATGCTATAGATACTGGCAAATTCACTGGAGTGGAAAGGGAGCGGTAAGAAGCACCTTAAAAAAAGCATGGCATATGGTCATGTTTGTGTTATGGTTTAATGCACTGGATTACAAAAAAAAAAAAAAAAAGAAGAAGCAGCGGGAAATCGCACGCAGAGAACACCGATAAACATACAGTGCGGTGCAACTCGAGAAATAATATTGAAACGTCCAAGAATTTAGAAGAAAAAAAAACATTGAATCGTCGCGACGGCACATCACAGTCCCCGCAGGCGTCGAAGCCTCTACAATGAAATTATTTTTGAATAACTCTGATAGCGCCCACGCAACAATGGTTGCTTGTATACTGTCAAATGCTCATATTCTGCGGCCTAAAGCTCGTGGCACGGCGCGTAAACGCGCACGCGGTGAAAGCGAAACAGTACGCGGACAAGCATGCAGACGCGCAGTCGGTCGCTGCGAATCTGTGCGATCGCTGCACTGAGGCTTCATTCTATTACGCTCCATTTAGTTATAGAAACACTATAAGTACATATTTAACATAGTTTGCTCTCAGCGTTTACCTACCTTTCACGCAAGAAGCCGGTTCGGGAGACCCCATCGCGGCGACCGCGCGCAGTGGCGTTCACTGTACTACGTAATCGGTAAAGAGATAGCGTCTGTAAACGATTCTGTGCTTTCAGTTTGCCCAAGATTATTATTCAGACAGTAAAAAAACTTCTCTCGTTTCGAAAGTACTTACAGAAATATCCGGGAGAGCTCGCGCGTAGTGTTTCCAGTGAGCGCTGACAGCAAAACCTATGAGGAGCGCGCCACGTAATCCCTAATACTACGCCAGCGAGGCGCTTCCGATAGATGGCGACTCCGTAACTCCTCGCCGCCAATACGACTCAGCCTAGGCACAGCCTATGTAGCGTAGGCCTACTTCTGACACCTTACAAGGAATAACAGTATGCAAAGATTGACGAAGGAAATGACAAACAAATGGCATTAACTGCATTTCTCTCATTTTAGTTTGCCTGGTATCTCTTCTATGTTAAACGAAGTAGGCCAGTGCACACCTTGCCAACTTTCGCCTTCTCCACGGATGCACCATTTCAATCACCATTTGCACCCAATCTGATCACAAGCTTTCGTGAAAACCAATATCCCGCTACATATATTATTTTGTTTTTTTTTTCTTAAGTCACTAGAATGCAGCATCTGTCACCAGAGGTGGTCGTACCACGCTGAACTGGTCCTTCACAAAGTGGCACTTGAAGTACGGGTTCTCTCCCACGTACCGGTAAGGCAAGGTAGTAAGGAGAGCACAGTGCCGTAAGTAGCCACCTCTTAAAGCATGCTAAACATATTTTTGGATAGCAACTGGAGTCAGGTCTTCATAAAATTTAACTCCATCACTCCTCGCACAAACCTTAACTTCTCGATATTCTTTGTTAACCTCCACATTCCTGCTCCATAGATTAGTACCTGTAAAATGCAGTGGTTGTACACTTTTCAAGGATAGCGGTAAGCCGCCGTTTATGATTTGGTAATGCCTGCCGCATGCACTTCACCCCATTTTTATACTGCAAGTTTCCTTCTCATGATCAAGGTCCCCTGTGATAAATGGCCTAGATAAAGACAGTCTTGCACAGATTCTAGAGGCTAACTACCAATCCTGAATTTTCATTCCTGTGCCAAGACTTACTTTTGTTTTTTGCATATTCAACACTGCTAGTACACCTTGTTGGCTAACTTACCTGAAGGCAAATTACAAGAGAACTAAGGTGGTGATCAAGGTGCAGCAGTGGGCCTACAGGCAACACAGTTGCACTGCAACCACTCTTGGTCGCTTCCAAGTCTCCATTTTCCAGTCTTGTTATGTTTTAACAAGTTTTTTTTTTCTATGAGTACGACACTGACACAATGGTGTTCAATCAGGTGTTGACTGTATGTGCACTGAATGAAGAACTACAAACTTTAAACCCATGTGAACAAGTTTTGCCCAAGATAACTTTATTACAACATTTCAAGACATGGCCAAACATGGCAGTTTCGTTTTCTCAAATGGCAAGTCCACCTTCGCTGCAATACCTAAAATGCAAAAGAAAGGGTAGGAACAAAGATTTACTTACAATGAAGACATTAAGCAATTAATAACTATATACAGCTTCCAGAATTAAAACAAGAAAAAAAGCTTTCTCGCAAATGGGCGTTACATCGGGCATTCTGGCTACTCATTCCACCAAATCAATCCACTTAGGCTACACTGAAATGCAGTTGCATAAAAAATTAAACGAAAAATATGGGATGTTAAATGGCAGGCATGGCGGCACGCAAACTGAAGTGGCATTGCATTGAGGCCACAGCTCAAACATTGCAGTTGTTTCGGCCCGAAGTTGAATTTAGAGAACATCCTAGAATATCCTAGCCAATGCGCAAAGGTCGCTACGAAAGCTGGAAACACTTCTCTCACGCTCGCGTTCAAATCCTAAAGTGGTGCATCTTACATGAAAGAAAAATGTACGTATGCGTCAGGTAATTTGAAGCAACGTTAAGTCTAGTACTTTTGTGCCAGAACATATAACGCGTTCATGACATGGAAGGTGTCATAGATCTGAACCTATTTACCACCAAATGAGCAAAGTGACCTGTTTCTGCAGCCACAGTGTACCACTTGCACTCACAACCAAAACATAGCATGCTGCATGCTAAAAGCACAATGGTGCACAATACGTCATTTGACTTAACCGTAACATCTGCAAGTTGTAGCAATATAGGAAGCAGAAAGTGTTACAGGTCATAAACAACTGTATTGCAAAATGCACAGAGTGACACTTATAGACTGCACACCTCCGTAGCGTTGTGTTCTAAAGTACGAAATGGAGTATATAGTTGCTTGCAAAGTTTGCGCCATTGTGACAGCATGTCAGGTGCTTTTAGCAACGGAAGCGCCTTGACAGGCTTGGCATCACTCAAACAGGGAGCACCATTTTTGTATGAAACAACGTCATGGTGTGAAAAAAAATCACAGTCGAACCCATCTCACGATGACTGTCAACATTAATGTGATTGGCATTCAAGCACACAACGCAGTGAAAAACCATATTGCTAGACAGCTATACTTACTACCTTAGCAGGGCAAGTAGGCTAAGCAAAGCGGAAAGCTGGGCGAGTCGGTTCACACTCATGGTGGAAAAAGTGCAATATTAACACAGTAGGCCAAGAATGCTAATCACATCAATACACCCACGCACCATAGCACCACCGCAGACCACAGGTCTACACCGCAATGAACGTTTCACTAAACACGGCCTCCCAACTGCGGTCAGTTTTGTCCTGCCGACACCATCGAATTGCAGTTCAGCATAACCGACTTTGAGTGAACTATGGCATGATTGCATAGGTGCCTTGTTCAGGCTTTAAATCATTTTTATCACTGCCAGCTAGAAGAGTGCAGTCAGCCAAGCGATTTCCTTTCTTGTTTCACGAGTGAAAATGATGTTTAGGGGACTAGACTGCAGACAGCAGCAGCACACTAGGTTAAGAATGCTAATTGCATTAAAAGCTCTGGAGTCTTTGGAAAACTGTGATGGGACGCGTGCAACAATACTGGAGTAATGAGCAAATGAGACGCAACTTGGCCGGAAAGCTTTTTGAGAAAAAAAGATGCATCGACAGCAGTCTTGCCAGCTATTTATAGTACAACTGAAGAAATGGCAATACAGGGGCAGAAGCCGTCAAGGAAGTTTTGGAGCAGCTCTGGGAGCATCAAATTTGCCACATTGGAGCAGGTTTGGAGCTTGAATTGTCTGTTTTGGAGCAGCTTGGTAAAGGTCAATATGAGTGAAATACAGGCATATGAAGTAAAGCGTTCCTTATTTTACTTTGCAGAACACTATTGGATCACGGCAGATCAGTTCTACGGAAGCCTGCAAGGCGAGTAAAATTGATGACAGAGAAAAATTGCCATCCACTCGACTGCAGCACGACGCTACAAAGGGAACCCATACAGGTTTCTCAGAAACCACTATTAAATTACATACCGGATGTTCCAACTAACTGTTGCCAAGAAAAAAATAAACCAGGGATTTCCATGAACAGCGCCCACTCTATGTTGGCAGGCTTGCGTTAATGCTAGTCAAGTTTTTTTTCTTTTTTATTGCGAACAAGCAAGTAATACTTAATGTTAGTGAATTTATTACCTTATTCAATGTAAGGTAGAAGAAGAGAAAAGGTTGGGAGAGAAGAAGAGGACGAAGTGAAAATAAACAAGGATAGCTACCTTGTCAAACTGACTTATCTCAGTTTTATTACAAATTTGCCGTAGTTGGCAGGATAGGAACCTGTGTTATACACCTCATCCCCTTCGTTTTACCGAGGGCCATGTGCCTGGATGTCACCCAAACCTGCGCGGACGGCGACAGGCATGCGAGCATGGCAAGCTTTTTCCACGGAGGACGGTTTGCTGTAATGGGTGAGCACTGATCCCTTGTTCAGAACGCTCACGAAGACGACCTTTTGCTATTGGTGGTATAATGTAACCATGCATGATCAGCATGAACGAACAAGGCCAAATATCTAAGAATGCGCAAGACATTTTTCATCGTATAATGGAACTCGAGCAGAGAAACAGTGAACGCCAGCAACAAATACTAGCCTGGCCGAGTTTCTATGAGTACGCGTGTGACCAAAATAGTTGGCAACAAGACCTTGACAAGGTTATGAATATGCGCTTGTACCTATGAGGCATAGTGAAAACCTGGCATGACTTGAGAACCGCAGAAAGAGCGCACCGGCCGTGGGCTCAGTGGAGAGACAGTTTTTTTTGTCTTTCTCCGAGAACAAGCTCCAGAGCTGGGCAGCGCTATAGCTTTCAAATATAATTCCGGCCCTCTGGTAGAATATATTTTTTTGAGAAGAGGAGGCTGCTTCATGCTGCTGACTTCACGTTATCGGACTCGCCGCTTGTACCTCTGAATGTTATTAGGACTGCCTAAGAGCATGCAGCATGATGTCCAACTAAGAACGCCGCATACTGTTGATGACTTGCTTAAAAATATTAAAGATTTATGCACTCTACAACATCAAGAGAGCGTTTCTAACGGCTACATTACTTCATCCAATGAAGATGACAGACTGCAGTGTAGAAATATGACCAAGTTGACATTGGGAGGTCACCCTCTCTCCTCTCAAGAGACCATCTTCCTCGCCGACCGTGCCACGCTTGTGTACATTTCTGTGTAAGCAAATGGAAGGGACATCAAGGCTTCAGTAAATAGCGGAGCTTTGATAACAGTTGTAAAGAAGAGCGAAATTCCGGACCTAAGCATTGTGGAACCTTGTCCTGTGATGGTGTATGGTTAGGACGGCAGGAAACAGACGTACAATGAGTGGGCGGAAGTGTTGATCACATGCGAAGGAAAAAGCACCATAACTAAGGCTCTCGTACTCGATGGAGTAAAATATCAGTTGCTCTTGTCTCACCCAGTCATGCAACAGCTACGACTTAACCTCTACTGAAGTGGAGAAGTCACTATTCGGAATGACTGCCAAATGGTTTCACTTGCTGAACTTCAACGGAAGCACACTACAGCAGCGGATGTTATCAAGCTGTATCCAGAGCTAATGTGGATCGAGGGATATCCAAAGGCCACATCAAAGTACCGTTTGAACTTCGCGACAAGACTAGTGAAACGCAAAGCTTACAATATGTCGCGAGAGAAGAAACATTGGTTGAAGGAAGAAATATAGAAGATGCCTGATGCCGGTGTAATCTGCCTATCAACCTCTGCCTTTGCTTCTCCGATCACCACTGCTCCTAAGGAGATGGCATCTTTTGTCTCTGTACCGATTACAGGCAGGTCAACAAACAGACTGACTTATTTTCATTTCCAATGCCACTTGTCGACGAAATCATCAACGGAACTGGGGGCTGTAGGATCTTTTCTCGCTTCAACTTGTGTAAATACTGGCAGGTGCCACTGTCAGAGGACACTAAAAAGTTTTCCGCCTTCGCGACACCGTTCGACATATACGAATATAACAGACTACCTTCTGGCTGGAAGAACTCACCCGCACGGTTCCAGATGATGATGAACAATGTCCTAAAGCCATATATCTAAATTTTGTGCAATGTTTACATTGATAACATCATTGTGTATTTGAAGTATAAGCAGGAGCACACTGAATACCTGGCGAAAGTCCTACAAGCACTCAGCAATGCAGATCTGAAGATAAATGAAAAGAAGAGTGATTTCTTTCAGCCGAAGGTCATTTTTCATGGTAGAGTGTTTGACGGTGCTACCAAAAGCACCAAAAATGAGTCTGTACATAGGATTTCCACACTTACGAAGCCACATGACCTTCATTCGCTGCGAGTTTTTCTTGGACTAGCAGGCCGCTTCAGGGCTTTTATTAAGGATTTTGCAAAGATGACAAAGTGCCTGACTTATCTGACAAAAATGGATGTTTCTTTTATTTGGTCAGATGATTGTGATGTAGTTTATCAAGAACCAGTGCACCGCATCTCATCTGACCCAGTATTAACTCTACCCGACTTCAGCCTGCCGTTCGAGATGAACACAGATGCATCACACTAAGGCACAGGGGCAGTACTGTATCAGAGGGACTGCAGTTCTCCACTACATCGACAACTTCCGAGTCGTTGGGTACTATTCCTGCACGTTTAACTCTTCTCAGCTCAACTACTCTGTGACGAAGAAAGAAGCCCTTGCCGTCCTCGTGGCACTGCGACATTTTAGATCGCACATAGATGTGAGAAAATTCAACCTCTATAAGGATCATCAGGCTCTGACCTATCTCCTCAATCAGTCGGAGCCAAGAGGAAAGCTGGTCCACTGGATAAACGACGGGGTTGACGGATGCAGATGCGTTATCTAGACTGGCGATCAAAGTTTTACATGAAGTGCTAAACATGACGAAACTATGTGACTGTCTACAGTTTGCCAACAGAAGGTTCGTTATGCCAGAGGCCCTCATTTCAAAAGCGCTCCACATGTACCATGACACTCCCGACTCTGGCGGTCATGATGGTTTCTGGCGAACCTATAATAAGCTTCCACAGAGGTTCACATGGAAGAATATGAAGAGGGATGTAGGCAACTATGTTCGGCCATGCCACTTGTGCAGGTCAATGAGGCAGTGCATGTGGATTTTGCCAAGTTGAAAAAAAAAAAGAAGAGCAAAGGTGTGCGGCAAACAGTCATTTCTAGTGGCAATCGACCAATGCACAAGAATAGTAGCTGCATGGCCCGGTAAAGAAGATACATATACAGTAAAACCTCGTTAATTCGAACTCAGTTTATTCGAAATCCCGCGTAATTCGAAGGTTTTCGGCGGTCCCAACAGTTCGAATGCAAATTTTGCCGGATAAATTGAACAGCCAGCGTGCCCATATCCGGATAATAAGTCAGTTTAAACCATGGCCTCCGTGATCCGCAACAAAAAAAGTTAGTGTGCCAGTCTTTGAGGCCAGTATAGTTGCCGGAGTGGCAGCCAGGCGGCACTTTAAATCAACCTTCTGTTTCCGGCGAACACTGTGCGCAGTTTTGTGGAGTGTAGCGGCGGTAACTGTGAACTGCTGCGCAGTGTCAATGGCTCCTTTACTAGATGCCTGCCGCGTTGTCTGGTAAACTCGGTTCCGTGCCCTCTCCCTTTTCTCGTCTCCGTGAAAAGGCAATGAGCGCTTCTCATGGCGAACGCCTGCAACTTACATCACTTGCTGCGGCAGATTACCATGGCATCTGTCACCATCTCGGAGGCCCGTGATAAGGCTTGCTACGTTTATAGTCCGATGTTATCGGCGCGCGGGCGAGCGTCGTTCGCGGTCAGTCACGCTACGTCGGTTGCGCTGCGCCAGCCGAGATGCCATCCCATGGAGGAAGGAAACTGAGGAGAGGCCCTACCTCCTCCGCGCGTTAGGAGAAAAGTGTGGAAGAAGTGACATAGTAGGTTCTCCTCTTTTTAGCTGATTTTTCATTTCTTTGACGTGGCGGCAACGCCTTTCGGGCCACAATGGCGGCTCTGTTTTGGTTCTGTGCGCTCACACATGTTGCTCTGTAGGTTTCGTACCGTGGCAAATGCGCCGAGCGGGAAGGTTTCCGTTGGTCTCTGTGTTTTGTTGCGCTCCGTTATCTAGACCGTGCTTTCCCGGATGTTGCTGTGGCCAGGTGGGACACGAGGAACTAAAGTTCGTGAAATGAACGCGCATGCAACGCTCTACGCAATGTACCGTGCCATGGCAATGGCAACGGACGAAGGAATATCCGCAGGAAATGTTGCCCTATTTGGCGGAATCATGCTAACGTGCTAGCGATTGTTTAGTATTGCTGCGGAGCGAGTGGGTCCGAGCAGCACGGTTGCACGCACCGCGGCGTGGTTTCATGAAAAATGTAAACAAGAGAGGAGAGCTGGCCCGATAGGCGGAGCAACGCCATGAACAACGCCAACTTCCGGCTTCACTTTAGCTTCACAAAGAGTGACTTCCGGCTTCACTTTAGCTTCACAAAGAGTGACGTCAGGGCCTCTCCTGAGTTTCCTTCCTCCGTGTGCCATCCCCTCTATACTTGAATGCGCGCGCCTTCGGCTGCTATGTTCGGAGCATGCGCAGAACGTTCGCCAAGTCGCGCGCCGTCCGCAAAAGCCGCCTGCGGAGTTGTGTTGGCGCCTTTTTCTTCGCGCGCAATGCATTGGGGTGCGAGAGTTGCGCCGACTCCGACGCGCGAATGGCTCAGGAGCCATATCGGCGCCGGGCCCGTTGGGGCGCGTCGGAAGCCGGCGGTTACGTTGGCTGTGCCGGCGCGCCCGACTATAGAGGTGACGTTTTCGCCGACGTGACATAGCGTGCGCGCGCGCGAACGTTACGTCGGACTATAAACGGCCCTTTACCAGACGCCCGCGCATATAACGTGCCGGCGGAAGCATTCAGCCGCTGCTGCCACATCCACCGGAAATTGAAAAGGCAACGAGCGCCGCCTCAGGGAATTTATGCTGAACTAAGGGAAACGCTGCTACAATGGGAAAGCGAGCAACGCAGCGGGCATCTAGTAAAGGAGGCATCGGCACTGTAAACAGACTGGAGGACGCAGCCGACGGTGCGGCTAACTACCGCGCCAAGCAGTCACACATCGATGACGTACTTAAAGTAGCCGTTTTTCAGGCGAAATAAAGGTGCAGTGTTGATACAGCCACATTTCGTACGTTTATTTTTCGTTTTTAGTCCATTTTTGATAATTTGAAAACCCGGTTAAATCGATGATTTTTCGCGGTCCGACGGACTTCGAATTAACAAGGTTCTACTGTAGTGTTATTGCCCTCCTTGACCGAGCGATGATTTCGAAGCTGAAGGTCGTAGTCTCTGACAATGGACATGCATTCATGAGCAACAAGTTTCAGCTGTGGGCAGACAGTCGCGGGGTTGTGCTGCAGCGCTGCTCTCCATATCACCTCTAAGCCAATGGACTGGCGGAGCAAGTTATCCGCAACATAAAGCAGTTTATGTCAACATACCCAAATTTTCGAGGAGGATGGAAGTACTGCCTAGAAGCAGCCGTTGCACACCTTAACAGGACACATACCACAAGCCTTGGCTGTGGCCCACATTTCATTGTGTATGGTGAAGCACCGAAACTGCCCGTCGACCAGGAGCTTGGAATTTCACACAAACTGCAGCTAATGAAATGACCAAAGCCTGTCCAAAAGCACAACAGGTATGCACAACAGGTATCGCGAAGCGATGAAACACCAGTTCGACAGCAGACATCATGGACATATACCTGATATCAAGTTAAACAACTTCGTTCTTTTCTGAAAGGGGCTACCAGGAACTGACGGTCCATTCCAGGTCATGACAACGTGTGTGCAGCAAGGTGAACTCAAGACTGTTGGGTATATGAACAGTGGAGAATTAGTGGCTGCAGCTGTTAGCAACGTCCTTCCCTATCACCCCAGGAGGGGGTGAAAGTTTGAAGAGGGGGAGTGTAAGGCAGAAGAAGAGAAAAGGTTGGCAGAGAAGAGAAAAAGAGGATGAAGTGAAAATAAGCAAGGACAGCTACCTTGTCATACCGCTTATCTCAGTTTTTTATTACATTCAATAAGGTACCAAATGCGGATAATCAGCACGTCTACAGCTGTGTGATTGCCACTGAACGAGCACCATCCTGATAAATTTGGAAACGTCACTTGAAATTAGTGCTTTGGCGCAGGCTGGCGCAGCACTTCTATCCCTGCACTATAATCTGGCTTTCTCTACGTGTAGAAAGCAGTAAGAAAAAAAAAAGTAGAAATAAAATTTTTTTTGTGTGACAAGATGTCCTGGTCTGTACAACCTTTTGTAGTTGAGAACATAGGCACAATGATTGCTGGCTTGCAATGACATGTACCTCTATGTAAAAGAAAGAATGATAAATCCCTTGACAAGTACACTGCAGATATGCTGGGAATGACAGGTGCAAAGACAAAAATGCATTGACTCACACACCATAAAAAAAAATGTTTAAAATTAACACTAAGCTGACGCATAAACATAATCGTCACAATAAAGTGCACTTTCTTCCACAACACTACGAGTGTATTCATTTTGAAAGCCCCACAGAAGTGCCACATTACTGGAAGAAATGCAAAACTGTGCAAATAGTTCTTGTAAACATGGCGTTTCATATCTGTCACACGCGCGAAAACAGGTACCCTAAATGCTGAGGTGCAACCAACTTCTGTTACAGGATATGGTTCACAGTGATGAAAGCAGCACTTGGTCTTTCGGAAGAGAAAAGATTGCAGTTCGGAGCAGAAAAATGTGCTCTTTGGGGCAGGGAAACAGTGCTTTGGGGCAGTGACTTACTGCTCTGGTGCAAAGAGCAAGCTCTGCATGCAGTTAACAGAACAAAAAGCTACATGGGTTAATACTTTCTGAAAAATTGCATTCATTATACATTATACTAGGATGCAACTTCTTTCTTCAGCTCGCTATTCTATTTTGTTATTGTTATGCAGAGATGAAGGTAAAAGCAGATTTAACCTGAATTCACAGTTAATTATACACTTCAGTAAAGAGTTCATTCCTCACAAGCTTTCATTGGCTTCATCATCCCTTTCATCTGCTATAAATTTAATCTGTTAAAGCATTTCATTGGCTAAACTCATGTCCACAAGTTGATAAGTACTGCTGCCCAATTCAAGGACGCTATATTTGTTGTTCTCACAGGCATAGATAATAGATGGAACAGTGTCTGTTGTGTAGCTCATACCAGTGGTGTAGCCAGAAATTTCGTTCAGGGGGGGGGGGGGGGGGGGGTAATGTTGCGTCTCGGCCTCCTTGTTATGGAATTTGTCGAGGGATCAAATACATGAATAATAACCGCACTGCCACTGCCAAAGATGCTGCAAACGAATCTGAACGCTATGCACTAGGAAGACAAGTAAAATATGTATTTTTTTCATCAAAGAATATGTATGTATGTATGTATGTATGTATGTATGTATGTATGTATGTATGTATGTATGTATCTATGTATGTATGTATGTATGTTTTTCATCAAAGATACTTGTATGTCCCAAAAATTGTACCCGAGATAACTGATATCAAGCTTTTATGTTTTTTGTCTATTTAATAAGTAAAGAAAATATCACACAAATTTTAGAACTATATCAGTTCGAAACCAGCAAAGCAGTGCATGCCGCTTATGTGAAATACGTAAAGACCCTGAAATGAACACGTTGAGGACAAATATTTTAATGAAACTTTGTCATTCAAGAACCTTGTTTACATTTTTGTACGAATGCAATGGCTAGGTGAAAATCTCAATGAGGCTGTTCTTTGTTCTAATGTATTGTGCAGGAGCATTAGTTACCAGTCGCGTATTGTGAGTAATTGCACTGAAATTACAGTCGCAACAGAAAGCACCCATAAAAAGTAGGAGTTCTGCAAAATATGCAAGAGCGAGTCAAATGAAAGTGAGTCAAGGCAAATATATGACAAACGGCGTACTTTATTTAAAGGTAGTCTCTGGGACCATTTAGACATTTGTCCCGCTGAGTAACGAGTCTAGTGATTCCTGTCTCATAGAACTGCTTGAGTTGCTGCTTCAAAAAGTCTGTAACTCCCTCTTTCACATCATTGTCCAACACGAACCTGGTTCCCTTGAGCTGTTTTTTCAATTGCCCCAAAATGTGGAAGTCGCAAGGCGACAGGTCTGGGTTGTATGGCAGATGTTGCAGCATTTCTAACTTGAACTTGGCATTGTTGCAGAGGAACATGACCCCATTTGTCAAATTTCCACGTTGTTTGTTCTTGATTGCGACACGCAGCCAATCCGGCGTTTAACAATATTGGAAACGAATGATAGTCTCTCCAGGTTTAGCAAATTCTATCAGTAATGGCTCCTGACGATTGAAAAAAAAGTCAACAATACCTAACCGGTGGAAACAACCTTCGCTTTCTTTGGAGTGGTGAACTCAAATGTTGCTGCTGTAAGCTTTGCTGTCGTGTTTCAGGCTCATAGTAGTGGCACCATGATTCGTCCCCAGTCACAATTGCAGACAAGAAGTCGTCACACTCATTGTGATACCGGATCAGATGAGACAAGGCAGCGCCGAACTTCTCCGTCTTCTGGCGGTGGTTAAAAATATTAGGCATCCATTGCGCACACGATAGCCGATAACCGAGATGTTCATGAATTATGGTGTGAACCGAACCGTGGCTGATGTTCGCACGCTCTGCTAGTTCCTCGATGCTTATCCTCCGCTCTTGTCTGATCAGCTCATCAACCTTTGCAATTGTGTTCGGGGTGATTGCACAGTGGCTTTGGTCCAGTCTTAGATCGTCTTTGCAACTTTCACGTCGTTGTTTGAACCATTTGCTCTAATGCTTCACAGTCACCAACGAAATGCAATGTTCAACGTACATGGCAGCCATACGGTGACTAATGGCTTTTTGGGAAACACCTTCAGCTGTCAAAAACCTCACAACACCATGCTGTTAAACTTTTGGAACGTCCATTAGGTCACACAACGATGTTCAACCCAGTGGATGTGAGCATTAAAGAACATTTTTCCTCACACCTGTGAGTCACTTTTGTAAATGGAAGATGCTTGTGTGCTACGCGCATGCCTCGCAGATAATGAACAGAACCATTATTGTGCAGGGCGGGTTGGCTCACATTCATTTGACTCTCCCTCGTTTATTAGAAATGCTGAGATACAATGAATCTTACAAATGCAAAGATACACTTGATAAAGGGCAAAAAAGTGTCACCGGAAACGAAGTTCACTGCACGTATACACAAAACCTCTCAACAAAATATTTAAATATAGGTAAAAGTCTCCAATAATTCTACGTATGTAAGAAAAAGTCACGGTGTATAATGCGTCAAATAAGGCAAAGAAACATGTTGCGCAACCACAGATTCACAGATCACAGAATCTGAAGGGTCACCCCCAACACAGTAACTGAATGCCTTTCATATACGGCAGGCATCTGGTGAATCCGTTCCACAGAATCTTGCAGAACTAATCTGCCATATTCAGCGTCCCTGTGCTTTAAGTTATCGATAAATTCGCCCTCGCTCTGTGATCTGCTAGCCTACTGGTCAGCTCAGATGTTAGAGAAACTGCCTCGGAATGGAGTTGGTCCCGGGTTCGAATTGCAGAACAAGATGAATTTTCCCTCGACTGCGAGGCATTATCTCTAAAAAAATCCTGATGGATTGCCTTTGTGGCTTTGTGCTACGTTAAGCTGGATGACAATTTCTCGCCTTTGAAGGCGGGAGTCGACTTCTAGGCTAGGGATTCCGAGAAAAAAACCTCTTCTGGTACAGTCGACGACCGATAATTCGGACTCCACAGGGAACGCAAATAAATCTGAACTACTGAATGTCCGGTGAAAAAAAAAAAAAAAGAAAAAGAAAAACAGACGTATCCAAAAAAGATCACTTTATTCACATTTTAATGCCCTTGTACAAGGAATAAGAGGTCGATGTGTTGCTGCGTGCACTTCCGCTTACGACCAAGTCCACCTGTATTTCTGCCAGTTTTGAGCTTCGCTGTACGTCGATGAAAGGACTGCAAGGGCTTGAGCACATGTAGAAGGCTCCGGAGCACACGGCACATCATTATCAGAGTCGCTGTTTGATGGTGGGAGAACTTGCTCTATAATTTCGTCATCATTCATTTCGGCACACAATGAAACTGCACTGTCGACATTTGCAAAGTCTTCAAATCCAACGGCAGCAGGAGTCAGCACACCGCAGCCTAGCAGGTCATCAATGATGTCTGCATCTGAGCTTGTTGTGCGGCAGTTCAGCCTCTTCAATTGTGGAGTTGGGCTAATTTCGCCTGCAAGGGCACCGTTGGTGCCATTTGACACGGCCAATCTATAACTTCATGAGAAAGACTTCTTGGAGCCAGCAGAGTGGTATCAAAACTAAACTAAACAAACAAGCACAGCATGCCACAGCACTGTCCGCAAGGCAAACTCAACAGAATGGCGATAGCGGGCCATGCCTGGGGGTGCCAGAACAGGATGCGATGATCTCGCAATGTTGATGCAACCTCACAACTCCGGCAAAACCTCCAAGATCGGCATTTGCAGTTAAATCTCAGAGGCATACAGCAATGACCAAGGCTAGGCCTCAGAGATTACAGTCTAGTGTGTAATCTCCGAGGCCATACTTGATGTCTCGTCGAGATTACCAGAGGAGATAATGGTGGCAGAGTCAGCGTATGCTACAGCCACGGACGGAGTCCGGATAATCGAACGTAGAGCTGACGGCTGTCCGAAATATTGATCGTCTTTACACATTGCGTCTATGGGGCCATTGGCGGTGCCGCGAAGCTGTCCGAATTACCGAGCATGTCTGCATTATCGGCGTGCGATTTGTCGGTTGCCGACTGCGTTCGAATACCTACAGTAATGAGACAAAATTGTGATATGTACAAGTGCAGAGTGTTTACTAAAGGTACTGACGTACTATCTTTCTTTGTTATACGATATATGCATACACACCCAGTGGCACACGTGCAGTGACCCAAGTTGTGTACACACTGGAAACGCAGCAGCCAGCCACAAGTTGTCTATTCGGCCGCATACCCGGTGTGCCATGTTGCCTGCTCGCCAAGACAGCACACACCCAGTGTCCAAAGCTAGCAGGCAGCTGGGGTCACTGGGTACGTGAGAGGTTAGTTCCCAAAGAAGGCTAATCGGGTTAATAAATGTCTGCACCACTCACCAGAGTGGCAGGGAAATGGCTCAGGCCTTCTTGTCACCCTCCCCGCCACCACCAGCTGCCGTCCCTTCCTCCTCATCTTCGTCGTCGTCATCATCCTCGCCCTCGTTCTCAGTCTCAAAGGTGTTGTCCGGGATGTCATACAGACGAATCACGGGCTGCAAAAGACACAAGTGGATCAATGCCTTCTGACACAGAATGCCAGTACAGTTCATTTTCATACAATTGACCTTTCTTTCAGTTGAGCTCTGCATCCAATATTGCCAAATAATGCCCATGCTTCTGCAGTTCTTGCGAGATGGGTTCCAGCAGAACCCATCTCGCAAGACCTGCAGACGGTGATGGGATTAGCATGCAAGCGATGCAGCTACACACTGCATTGCTGAGAAAATCCCTTCGTTTAGAATCTGTAGGTCATTCTGGGAATTCCATTGCTTTGGGTCTGTTCTCATAGCTCGGCAGCTGATAAGGCCTTATTAGGTGGCACGTGCCAACTGCAGAGGAGGCCCTGAAACCAGTTTTACAACAGTTGTGACGATCTTACAGCATCGCAGCGTGCAGCTGTGGTAGTCTGTATTGGGTGACTTTGCGCATGCACTATTCTTCCGCCAACAATACCGACATTTTAGGGGCCTGATAGCAGACAGCAGCAGCACGCCAAAGTGAGGGAAGTAAGGTAAGGATACTAATTGCACTAATAGAAGATCCTGAAGTCAAGCCACTCTTACAATGTCCAGTGGTAATCAATCAAAGGACACACTACAAAAAATAATGAAGTCGTAGATTGGTCAAGTACTCTTCTAAATTTGATATGCATTCTTTTAGCAGAAACAGGCAGATTCTTAAAGGAAGAAACTGGGGCTGAACTTTGCGCTTTTCTTGAATTTTGTGCAAAAGCCACCACATCCCTGATGCTGCCACGGCACCTTGGATCTCGCTGTAATACAGTTAAACGTCAATACAACGAAATTAGTAAAATTGGCACTTCACTTTGTTATAATAAAATCTTGTTATTTAGAAATTTGGCTGTTTAGCTAGTAAGTACAATCGCCTATGAATTTTTCTTACATGAAAGGCACTGTATAATTTTTTTATTTATTGCAAAATCGCAAGAAAAAAACTAATTTGAATAAGAAAGAAATCATTTTGTTGAATTTGTGAGTCTGCAAACAAAAATGCGGTTTTATGTTGTGTCGATATCTTCACATTATCTTCACTTCACTTCTGATATCTTCACTTTTACTGAACACCCCTGCCATGGCTCATAGTGTTGCCCACAGTGGGATGACACTATCATGAAGAGCACAGGCAGAGGGCAGCGAAGGCTTCGTCTATCTCTCGCTTCCAAGAGCCTCTGAAACGCAAGACTGCGCGACCTTCAGCACTGAACACACGGGAGGACAGTGCACGTGAAGCCACAGCCATCTCAGCTTTGCTCCACCGCAGATTGCCTCTAGGATAAGGCGTGCGAGCTGCGTATGAGCTCAGAGGAGATGCATGCTCGCAAACGAGAGAAAGAAGCTCTCGTCTGCAACTGCAAGCACTTGCATGCAATGTCACAGCTCTCTCCTATCGGCTCGAGGCTGCCATTAACAGCACATGGAATAGTGAGCAGCAATGCAGAACACACCACACAACATTTCACCGATGCCTGTGAAATGCCGAGTGTGCAAAATTGCCACCGTAAATGTGCTGTGCAGCGAGACAGAATGCTGTAAATGAAGTCTTAGGTATTTATTCTCTCCTTTTCTCTATTTCTCTTAAAACCCGGACGGAATAGGATGTGATCTTAGATGCTAAGGTCAGGTGTCCCTGTGCTGTTTATGTTGCCATCAAGAGATGGTGCCACCAGCACATGTGTACACTGCTTTTTCCTTATCGTTAACAGTTTAATGGAATTGCATGTGCCCTATACACAAATACAATCATTGAACTGAATTAATCGAAAAGGTGGACATTACTAATACTGGAAATCAAAATGCACAATTAACTAATTTGCAAGATTTCACTAATTAACTTTCGAACTACTAATTGTTTTAACGCATACTTTGAACATGTGTATTGAAGCCAATGATATCACAAGGCACATCCGCTTAACACAAATTTTAAAACTAGCACTGTTCTTCTGCTTACTTCAACAAAACAGCTTTAAATGTACTGAAGCCCAAAAATTAATGGAATGCTAGTGCATTTTGACGCTAACGTTGGGGAACACACATCGAAACAGGTCATTCTCAGAGTTCTTTCCAAGTGAACATGATTTTTGAGGTCCCCAGCTACAATTAGTAAATTGCAATGTGTGCAGTAAGCGGTGTTCTGCACGCACTTCCGCTCATCTGCAAGCAAGCCCGCCTGCATTTCTGCCAGTTTTGCGCTGTCGCTGTACACCGATGCAAGGACTGCAAAGGCTTGAGTCAGATCCGCATGTGAAGGCTCCGGAGCACCTGGCACACCATCATCTTTGTCATCAAAATCCGAGTCATACTCGTTGTTTGACGGTGGGAGAACTTGCTTTCAATAGATTAGGCGCCAAAAATGACGGCACACAAGAAGAAATACAGACAGGACAAGGCGCTTGTCCGCCTTGTCCTGTCTGTATTTCTTCTTGTGCGCCCTCATTTTTGGCGCTTCATCTATTGAAAGCTATGCACCAACTAGCCCCACAACGTGTTTTACTGGAGAACTTGCTCAATCATTCCATCACTGTTCAGTTCGGCACATGACAAAACTGCGCTGTAGATGTCTGCAAAGTCTTCAAATGTAACAGCGGCAGGAATTGGCACACCGTAGCCTAGCAGGTCATCAATGAAGTCCACATTTCAGCTTGTTGTGGTAGGCGGCAGTTGCTCTTCAGTTACGGAGTCGGGCTCATTCAGACTGTGAGGGCAATGTTAGTGCCATTGATGCGGCCTGTCAGTAAGTTCGTGCAAGAGACTTCTGTCGGCAATGCAAACTAAATAAACAAGCACAGAATGGCGGAACGCTGCTCGAAAGACAAACTCGAAAAACAGAACGGCAAGAGCAGGCCATGCGTGGGGTTGCCAGAACAGTATGTGATGATCACGATGCTGATGCAACGTATAATTCAGGCGAAGCCTCCAAGATTGGCACTTGCAGTTAAATCTCTGAGGCGCAGTGCTCTGACCAAGGCAAGGGCTCAGAGATTAGTATCTAGCATGTAATCTCTGAGGCCATACTTGATGTCTCATGTCTTTGAGGCGCCATTGCTTGATGTCTCATCGATGTTGCCAGAGAAGATAATGGTGGCAGAGTTGGCGTATGCCAAAGCCACGAATAGTGTCCAGATAATCCAATGTAGAGCTGGCGGCTGTCCAAAATATTGGTGGTCTTTACGCATTAAGTCTATGGGGCCACTAGCAGTGTTGCAAAGCTGTCTGAATTACTGAGCATATCCGGATTATCGGTGTCCAACCTATCGGTCGGCACAGTAATGACATTTAAGATGTGTCACATACATCTTAAAACACTTCCAACTGGAATTGTGCTGCAAGTGTGATTAACATGTGCAAGATGCTTTAGTAACATGAGTGGAAATGCATATGGTTGGGCAATGTTACTCAGTCTGAGTATGTCACTGTATGCTTTCTTTGTTTTTGCTTTCTGTCACGGTGGAGTTGGGGGCAGTTTTTCAGACATCTTTATGGCTGTGTCAGTGCGATTTGGAAGTCTCCAGGCTAGACAAATCAGGAGGGTTGGCAGCGTGCCAAGGCCACCCTGACCACATCAGTGTTCCTACAGAAGCTAGTCCACATGCTGTCCTACCTTGTTTGGGTCCTTCAGGATGAGGTACTTGCCCTCGGGCAGGCGCATGCAGCAGTCGATGATGCATCGCAGGATGCCCCATGCGTTGTCCATGTTCAAGTTGATCTGGTCGGCAAACTCCTTGGGCTTGAACTGCTGCGTGCCCAGGATGGCGTGCTTGGACGAATCACGCACATGCACCCGTGACACATACCTGCACGGGGAGACAGGGCACACATACAGTCAGCAGGATTGTATGCAACAAATCGCTAGTGCAGTCGAACCCGACTATATCGAACCCGTTTACATTTATTTTATTCTATATATTGAATAATTTCTGGACATGGTATAGTTACAATGAGTATATATAGCAAAAATTATGCTTACATAGAACAAAATAGCAGCGACTCCCAATATATCGAACGTCAAGCGGCGGGAAAGCACCCCCAGAAGTTGGCTTTCCCTCGCGGTGGCGGGAAAACCCGGCGGCGCGGCTCTATCCAACCGCTCTCCCTACCGTGACCGCGCTGCGTCGGCCAAGCCGTCAACACCCCCCTGCAAGAAATGATCCTGGCTGGCCCGCAGCGCTTGCTCAGACAGCCAATGAGAGGCTCTTGTGCCCTCGTCGTGCAAGATGGCGAAAGTGCGAGTTGTCTCGCTGCTTTTCTGGTTCATTGTGTGTGCGCCTTGTGGGCCTTCTGCCGCAGAGTCGCCATGATGAAGTGGCAGAATTCGCCTGTCGTAGTGAAGCTCGAAATCGTAAATCGAGTAACGCGGTGAGAAGTCGGATGTCCCCGCTGCGTGCAAGATTCCGAGGAGCACTCTCAGCAAAATCTTGAAGAATAAGGGGAAGATTAGGACTAAAGTGGCCAAACTCGTGACCCGGTGCCCGTGGCACCCGACGCGTGGTTGATCCGAAATTGCTTCAGCTGTGCGGGCTTCCGCATGCTCGGTGACGAGTGTAAATTTGGATCAATGCGACGAAGCTGTTGCTGGTGTCGCCGTGATTTGGAGCCAGAATTTCCGGAAGCTGTTGACGAATCAATGGTGGATGAGTTTGTGAGTGCAGGTGATGGTGTCGCGACTACAGGAGAGCCCGAAAACGAAGACTACATTGCCGACATCGTACCGAGCACAAGTGAAAGTGTGCACAACGAGGAAAGCAACAACAGTTTTTGGCCCACATCCTCTGAAGTGATTGGTGCGCTCGCACTAGTCCGGTGCTTTTGCGCAAATGCGGAAGGTTGTGGCCTCAGCTGCTCCGACTCCTTAGACAATGTGGAGCAGTGCGTGCGTCGCAGGCAGCGAAATTGCCCAAGCAGAAGAAAATGCAGGACTATTTCATGCGAAACTAAGCTAGTTTCATCAATGAAGTGATTTTATAAATGGTATGTCCTTTTATGAGATCCAATTATTTAGCAGGCTTATATCGAATTATGCCATATATTGAACTGATAGGCGTTTTTTTGCAAGTTCGATATAGCCAGGTTCGACTTTAATTACTAGTAATCACTCACATTTATTGGTCATTTTGTAGTTTAACAACTACTTTGTTTACTCGGTAACTCTCCCTGTAATTCTATTACATTCGTTCAGTAACCAATTACATGTATTCCATTACATTTTCCTGAAACAAGCTATAACAGGTGATGCAGCTTTAAGTACATATATTTGGTGGGAATTACAGTGTGCAAAGAACTGGAAAACGTGGACCATAGTTATCGTATTTACTCGATTCTAACACGCCCTCGATTGTAACGCGCACCCGTTCTCGATGACCAAAAAGAAAACAATACTGCCCACCTCACGCTTTCATATAGAAATACTATTTTCTCTAATTTGGAAAAAACAGATTTATTCCCAATACACTAAAGTTGCTATGAATAAAAACACAAATGGAAGCGGCACACCTTGCCACCAAGACTTTCACTGCGCCGGTACGAGTCAGGTGAGGCAATAGGTATCACTCGTTGCTATCACAACACTCCTTATCGCTATCAACAGGCCAAAGCATTTCATCCTCGGTGCCATTCATGGCATTCGAAATCCCGCACTTTTTAAAGGCCTTGTTGACCATGGCAGACGGAATCGTGCACCATGCATCTTTCACCTATCCAGCAAAGTCCTGCAGTGAGGCATGCTTCATTTTATTGGCGGGCGTGAATTTGTGGCAGCCACTGACAAGCCATTCGGTGTAGAGCGCCCGAATTCTATCCTTCACCGGCTTGTTCAAGCAAACATTGAGCCACGTTTCACGACACCACTTGGCGCTCACGAAGGCACGGGTGGTGCTAAGCACACAAATGCGAAGCCACACAAACGTACACAAAGATACGACACCTTTGAGACACACTTGCTCTGTGAACAAACCATGTGTGGAATGGAGACCGAAACTAAAGAAGGGAAAAAATAAAGAAAGGATCCTGTAACTAGTATGACGATAGTGCTGACCGAGAAAAAAAAAGGGCGTCTTGTCAGCCAAGGAAGAGTGGGCATAGCCTCCGAGATTGGAGGATGGTGCACGCTCTCTACTGATAGTGTGCACCTCCCAGACTTGGATGCTATAGAGCAGGCCACTGGAAGCCATGCCTGGCCAAGCCAGCAAAAAAATGCAAGATATGGCAGCGTGGCTCGGAAAGAGTGATTCGGACCAGAGAATCGAGCTTTCGGGCCTAAATTTGTCCAAAAGATTGGTCGCAGAAATGCATTAGCTCTATGGGAGCCCTGACAGTGCATTTATGAAATCCAGAATATCAATTGAGTCCGAATATCAATTGAGTCTGAATTTTTTTAGTCCAAAAGATCTGTTGGTGACTGTACAAGGCGCTCCTATGGCCCGATAGCCACGGCCACTTAAGATGGCTGACACCAGAGACCTACGGATGATTTTTCAGTTGGTCTCTTCGATTTGGCTGCACCGGCTGCACTAGTTCAGTGGGTGCAGCACCGCCATCCTCGTTTTTCTGGTGCAGCGCGCGCCCTCTACACTTTTCTCCTCGTTTTGTCAAGGTGCTGGCCAAGTGCTGCACGAGTTCTCGGCCGGCTTGCACGCGCTCCAGAGCAAGTGCAGAGAAAAGTGCAGCATGGCGTACTTGCCGCCCAGCCAAGAGCAGACGACGATGCATGTTTTCGTCCACGGCGTCCAGAAAGAAGTTAGGCTTGTCTACAAACCCGATGGCTCACCACTGGAGGACACAAACGCAAATGGATATATATACGAGGCATCAGGCAAGAGATGCTGCATGTTTTCGATGAAAGCGTGGTTAGCGGGCAGTTTGTGCTTTATTCGTACTCGTGGCCACGTGTAGCGGTTGGCCGCGATCAACGCATAGGTCCCCGTCTAATTGCGGCATTGATTTAGATCCATTTAGCATTTCTGAGATATCGTGCTGTGCTGTGTGCACATTCCAAATATTATGTTATGTCTTCGCAGACGGGCAGCGCTTGACACTCCGGTTCGTGGCCCAAGATTCACAGGTTGAAAATACTCCTCCTGTAACACGACCACCGACACTGGCCTGCGCCAGTGATGGCTTCGATAGAGTGGGGCCAGGCGCCTTTCCAACGGCATCGGCGTCCGCTGAAGACGCAGCAGAGATGTGGAGTCCTCGAAAGACCAAGTTCTTCATCTCCAAGTACACGGAGATGAAGGAGTTGGTTGGAAAGAGCAGAGAACTCCGGTACGTTGCCTTTTACGTTTCATTTTATGTTGCCACCAATATTATGAGCAACAATGAAGTGTACTGTCGTTTCTCAAATTTATACTTCCAACAATGTTAATGGAATGTTTTCATGCACACTTCGCAGGATTTGTTTAAGCTTAGTACACCAATTCTCATCTCAAGAGTGTTTGAAATGTGTGGCAGCCAGTATGCAAATATTTTGATTTCAGAGTACCAGAAAGCGCCACACTTAATTAAGTACTAAAGGAACCTATCGAAGTGGTACCGCAAAATTTCAGTCACATGTAGCAGTGTGTTTTGTATTTAAATATGCTATGCTTTTATTTTAGCACAAGAAAGCTTCTGTGGGTGGGACTCACCGAGCTGATCAACAATGAGTTTATGTGCAATATGACCAGCACACAGATTGAAAATAAGTGGAAGTCACTTGAACGAGCATATAAGAGGACCAAGAAGGAGAACAGTTCATCTGGTCACCACCGCGTGACCTGCGAATATGAAGAGTAAGTGTGCTTATTTACTATGGTATTCAATGGGGTTTTTCATTTGTGCATCACGCATTACACAGAGAACTGGCGGAGATACTTGAAAAGGAACACAGTATCAACCCACGATTGCTTTTGGAGCCTGGAAAGGCAATCCTCCCCAGCGGATGCTCAGGGTAAGCGAAAGACAGTTTTTGTGGAAAACCTGGAATTGGTGTGGCATTTGTGTGTATATTTTCTACAGGACAAGCACCACAGAAGCATCCGCCGAGCTTTTGCCTGTGCCAGTCGAGGACAGACTGTCTGCAACAGTTGAGGACAGCCCGGCCTCTAAAAGGAAACGCCATAGCAAGTCACAGCTTACTCCCCTTTTGGAGGTGCTGGAAAAAATGGGGCAAGCAAGAGAGAAGCAAGCCGAAGCGAGAGCTGAGGAACAAAAAGAAAGAAAAAAGTGGGAGGAAGAGCGGGCAAAGCGGCATGCAGACTGCATGGAGAGATTTGATCGCCTGCTAGACTTGATTGCGAAGCAACAAGGGTCACAACAGGGAGAATAAAGTTGTCTTGCACTACCAATGCATGTTCAATTTATTTAAAATGGAAACATTCCTCATATATGAGACAAATCATTTTACAAAACACTTTTTCACATTGGCATGGCATTCACAGAGACGCGACATGTTCCTAGCACTGCTCCTTTGCAATGAACTCTCGCAGGGACTGCCTGTAGCCTGGCAGGCTGCAGTCAAAATCCCCCTCAGTGTCGTCATTACCCACATCTTCCTCTCGTGGTAAAGATGTAAGCTCCTGGAAGAAGTCCCTCTCGTTGTTGCACAGGTTGTGGAGCACACACGCTGCCATGACTACCGTATTTACACGATTGTAAGTCGACTCGAATGTAAGTCGACCCCCCCATATCGCTTGACCGGACAAAAAAAAAAAAAAAAGAAACCCGAGGGCGCATTTGATAACAAAAATTTATTAGTAGCTGAAATGGTCACTGGACTACTCGTCTTCACTAGTGCTGCCATCGTCATCGTTGCTGCGGTCCCACAGCGCGTCGTGGTCCAACGAAATTTCAAATTTGGCAAACGACCGCACCAGGACATCTTGCAGAACAGCAGCCCACGCCAAATGCACCCAACCACACGCAGGGAGGCTCTTTTGACAGGTCCGGTTGGCGTAATTTCGCAGTCTTCTGCCGCCAGCCACTAGTTGTACTCACGGCGGAGCAGAACTTAAAATTAAGGCGAAGGTCCGGGCTTGTTTCATGACCACGTCGCACTTCAATGGCAGGGACTGATCACGCATTTCAGCGACGTTCGCCGCAAGCTTAGCCTACAGCTCCGGAAAGCGTCCAGACTTCGGCACGTGGGAAATTTCTCACTTGCCGCCACAGGGTGAAAATTTCGCTTCGCTGCAGTCGCCACTCTCGCACCACCCGTTTAGAAACATCGAAATTGCGGCTCGCTGCGCAGTGATTTGTTTCTTCGGCGTAAAGGATGGCAGCCCTCTTGAACGCTGCTGTGAACGAGTGCCGAAAGATTAGTGGGCCTGCAGCACTCATGACGACTGGGGAAGCGTAGAAGTAGCACGTAGCCGAAGTGGAGCGCGTCAAGAAGTTAGTCAAACCAATACCAATGCCTTTAAACAGAGAAAGAGAAACCCGCGAGCGGTGTCTGCTCTTCCACGAACTATCGATACTCCCCGCAAGCGCCGCCGTTCTGAGCGTGCCGCCGCAAATGGGAACAGCGGCGCTTTTATCAACTATCGACACCCCCCCATGAGTGTTGCATGCACTGTAACTCTCTCAAAAATGTTGAAAAACCCTTCCGAAAAGCGAACAAACATGCGGGATAGCGAAAAGATACGGGTAGGGCCATAGCGCAAACATAAAATTGTAACTACGTTGTAGCTCTCGTTGGTATGGCTTTTTTTGGCGGGGCCATGTTTTGGTTTCAATTGTAAGTCGACCCCCCAACTTTCAAATTTTAAAAAAGGGGTCGACTTACAATCGTGTAAATATGGTATATAGCAGGACTGCACAACAGTTTTGGCATCCACAAGGTACAACCTCCTGAAACGCTGTTTAAGCACGCCGAAGGTGTTCTCGATGGACACCCTCTGCTGGCTGTGTCGCTTATTGAACTGTTTTTTCCAAGATGCAAATGAGGCTTCATTGTCCCTGAATGGAGTCATCAGCCAAGGCATCAGAGGATACGCACTATCCCCCAGAATGTAGTTTTCACCACATTCCAATGGCGCACGTGCGAAGAATGGGCTCTCCTTCAAAATGCGGGCATCGTGGACAGATCCAGGGAACCCAATGAAAACATTCAGAAACCGATTCCTATCATCGCAGATCCCTTGTAAAATGATAGATGGCCACTTCTTGCGATTGAAATATGACTGCATCGATTCGCTTGGAGTCAGGATCTGGATGTGCGAACCGTCGATGCAGCCGATGGCAGTCCGAGGGCCTTTGCCTCCACTCTTGGCGAGGAAACCTGCCTTGATGCGATTCATTTCTGCACTGCTGGGCCAGCATATAACATCACCGCAAAGTGAGTGCAAAAAGTGGACGAACCGCGTCACGCATGCATGCACTGACGACTCTGCCACGTCAAACTTGTCTCCTATGGCGTACATCGACATTTGCGAGCCGACATACACAAGAGCAATTAGGCATGTCTTTTCAGCGGATATTTTTTGACGCCCTTGAAGCGCTTTTGGATAGAAGGTCGAAGCTCTGAATTGACCACTTAGCCAGTCAAATGTTTCTCTAGAGAGCCTGAACAATCTTTTGAACTCATGCTCATGATACCTGGTTATCACGTTCTCGTACCCACGCACAGGCTACCGAAACACACACATCGTCGAACTCGTCGTCGGAGTCAACGTGGATGTCACTGTAGTCGCAGTCGTCGTCGCTTTCCGAGTCCAATAGCTCCATGGCAATTTCAAAGAGGGCCATTTTACGTGGCAAGCGGTGCCAGCGACACACAACGTGCACGTAAAACACGTAAACAAAGCTATGCCTCTGCTGGGCCTGCACTTCCGTCTTGCAGTCGTGCGGCTCAAGCTGCACTTGCTGAACCGGCGCTGCACCCGCTCGGCACCACTGCGGCACTTTTCAGAACTAGTGCAGCCAGTGCAAGCCAAATCGAAGAGACCAAGTGTTTCACTGGCCCTAGCGGGAGCACCTTTCCCTAGCTCCAGCAATAATGAAGCGCTGAACTTCATAGAGATCTCAGACAGACCCAAGCACAGCGGCATTGAGTAACCACAGTTTCGTACGCAAGGTATTCATACGTTATAACAGAGAAACTTCTTTCTAGCATACACATCAGGGGAGCCTTAAGTGTGGCTGCAGATGTCTTCACAAGAAAACATAGGAAAATTGCCACAGCAAAATCTGAAAAGCAACTGTAAACAACATGTGAAAAGCTGCAGAGTACATATTGGAAAGAGCCAGGCCAGCTCATTCTATATAGTACTGTATTTATGCAATGTTAATAAACGCAGAGAGGAAAGTAATGTTAAAGTAATCAATTACTTTTTACAAATTGTTCAATCCCATTTGTGGAGCAGTAATTAGTAACTGTAATCAATCACATTTTTAAAAGAGTAATTGTAATTAGTTGGTTTTTTTCTGTAACGTGCATAAGCATGACAGTCAGCTAGCCGTCATGCAAATACAGTGCCATTATAATAAAGTTGAACCTCGATATAACGAAGCCTGTAAAATTGGCATTTTGCTTTATTTTATTAAAATTCGACCTTTTATGCAAATAAGTACAGTTGGTGATTGATTTTCCTTACATGAAGCGGTCGCAAAATTTTCCGAATTATCAGACAATCGGAAAAGCAAACTTGAACACACACAAAAAAAAAAAATAATTTTGTTGAATTTTAGAGTTGGCGACCAAACACAGGGTTTCATGCCTTGTCGGCGATATCGTCACATCCGCGATACAAAGTTATGAAAAACGCCGGGCATGGGGAACAAATGCATAGTCTGTCCCTCTGAAACTCATCATTACCATATTTACTTGATGGTAACGCGAGTTGTTCTATTCTTTTTTTTCAATTGTCATTGCTTGAACTTGACCCTTGCATTACATTAAAATAATGGCAATATTTACGATCTTAAAGCAAATATTCTGCACACCGCGGTTTTTAACGTTACGGTGGCAACCTGCACCTTTACGTCTCAATTCAATCCACAGACAAGTCAACCAAGTCAAAACTTCTTCCTTGTTATGTGCATGTTGTGTCCTGTTGGAATCAACACCGTTTTCACTGCGTTTTGCAACTGGTGTCACGGTGCCGCATTACCCTGCGGCCATTTTGCGCTTCGACTACGTTTATTCACAACATTATGATGAAGCAGAGTGTTCCATATAGCGGCTGCTTCGAGAGACGAGCAAGTTTGACGGCCGAGGAACGGGGAAACTCCGACGTGGCTCGACGTCAATGAGTCGACGATTCTCGGATGGTTACACCATCCATGGTGGCATCATCCATGGTGGCATCACCAATGGGAGGCCCTTTGTAAATAAATGTGGGGTCGATCAAAAGGGCCTCGTAGTGGCCTGGTACCGTCCCCGAACGAAATGATTGTGTGGTCCTATAGAGGTACTTAATCTCAAACGAGCTTGACGAGCACGGATGACTTCATTCTCGGATGATCACTTTTGGAAATGGTTTTACTTTCGCGAGACTCTGCTCGTTTTGGCACTGAACTCCTCGAAGTACACGACTGACAATGCTCTTGGCACTGATATGATCATGCAAAATTTTGTGAAAGTGAAACTATCTCCCAAAGTGATCGCCCAAGAATACCGCCCAAGGAACTGCTGCGTCTCCTTCTCAGACGACGATAAGTGAACTCGTTTTCGAATTGGTTCCTCGAATAAATGTGCCATTTGTCTTTCCATTCATCTCGTGTTACATTTGTGAATTTTTTTTTCCAGACTGAAAGGTCGGCCCTCGCACTAGAATCGTCGTGGTGTTACATTCAAGTAAATACAGTACGCAGCCTCCAGTACTTAACGCTCTAGAAGACAGTGTGATGCCGTGCCATCTCCACACGCACACATTTTATACATATGGCAGATTACCTCTAAAACAGGACATTCAGGCTGCATATCCCAATGTGACGTACTTGCCCATTCATAAGCTACGCTTTTGGATTGGCAAGGTGATCCCATTAAGGGGGGACAGTGTTATTGAAATAATATCCTCCTCTTCATCAATATTAATGAAACTTTCTAGTCCTAGTAAGATTTTTGTGCTGATTTATGTAGTATGTAATTAGTTTTGTTGTAGGTCAATTAGTTTCTATGATAATTAACATTTCACTTCCATTGTTTAAGGCCACAATGGAAAATAAATGGCACAATAAAAAATTATTTGTAAGGCATGTTTAGATAGCATAAAAACTAAGGAATGAAAGATAGAAAGCACATTTTTTACCTGACCCTTAATATAGATATTTTACAGCCCATTGAATACAAGCCCACAAAACATGGCGATCAGGTGGCAGAAGTTGTAGCAAAATAATTAATTTACAAAGTGAAAACAAAAGAAATTTGCTTGCTATACTGCATAAAGTATGTATACATTAGGCTCTGTTCTGCAAAAAAAAGATTGTCAGTTCTATCTGGTCTTGGTGTTGAGATATTGAGGCCTGAATATGGCATGGAGACCAAAATTTGTGTTTTCAGAAAAGTACAAAATACAAACAGCAATGAATATGGGGGGTCATGGCATCCAGAACAACCATTTTTGATACTTGCTCTAGACACATGAAACTTTCAGGACACGTCCAATCTTGTGGGCTGCTTATAACTATGCAATCAGATTTTTTCTGAGGTCAATAACAAAAAGTACTAGTTACAATTCTTGTGTTAAAAACTCGGGATGTGATTTGCAAAAAAATGTAATGCAACAACATAGCTAAAATGAAGCAGGTATGTTCTTGGAAATTAAAATACTGCAAGTTGTCATTTGAATATCTGTATCTGTACTTTAGCCAAGGTTGCCAAATTCTAACATGAACCCCGCATACGCGCAAGAGGCACGGGAATAGGCATCAGCACATCGTCTGCAGTCTCCACAGTAAACCTACACATGGAGACAGAGGGAAATGATTAGCTTCGCTGCTGATTGCCGTTGCAGTATGAGATTGTGCGACGCAGTGACTTATCTCAGGCACAATCTTGTCGGCTCGTCTGAGCCTTGGGATAACCGCTTCCCCTTTCTTGCGGTAGGAAGTAGAAATGGCTTGCGCTTCGCTTTTCGTGGATGTGTGTTCTGTTTCAAACTTTCTTTCTTTTTTTTACAGAAGGCCGACTTGCTGCATACGTTCCTAATACGATGAACAAAGAAACGGCATATCAGCGGTGTCAAAGCGACCCACTGCCAGGCCTAGCAGACGAGCTCGTCTGCTAGGCCTGGTTGCCGTAGCAACAGCCAATCGGAAGGCACCTCTCAGCGTGATGTCGCGCTGAGCCAATAGAAAAGCCGCGTGCATTGCAAACTTCATCACACCGGCCCCTGGTTGTTTTACGTTTGCACTTTTTCTATGCAGCCATCGTCAGTGAGGATACAGGGAACTGAAACGCAGAACTTCGAACGATACTGAGATGCCGGCATTCAGCGGCAGGAAAGACGAGAAATATCTCTGTGAACTCCGGTGTTTCTGCGCAATTTTGCGGTTGTTTCTCGCTGTCCACGCTGACGAAATAATTTTTTTCTCACACTTAGGGTGCGTTTTTGGGCAAATAGTTTTGATACGGTGTAGATTAGGCATTACAGATGCCAAAACAAGTAGTTCCCAAAAAATCTTTTTTTTTTTCGCGATTTTCAGTTTTTAGCACCCGTGTTCCCCCTCAAAGGGGCGAAGTGGGTCTTTGAGACCGAAAATAGCAAAAAAAAAAACATGAATTTTTTGAAAATGTTATTTTTGGATTCTGCCGCCGCCGATGCATACCCTAGCCAATTTTCATGCGTCATAGATCATGTTAAACCAGATCAGAGAGCTGACCTTTCCCCGATGGAAGCGAAAAAAAAAGGGATTTCTCAGCGCTGCGCTGCCGCCGTTCCATGTCAGATACTGCAGCCATTTTGGTCTCATTCGAAAGAGCCATGCTTTTTCCTCAATTTCCAGCCGCGCTTGTTTCCATCCACTCAGAAAATCCGCGCCAACAAAAGGTTCCACCGCATGAGCCTATTCGCGGAGTGAGTGCACGTGGCTGAATTACGCCTTCCGATTTGTGGAGCCCCCCGCATCATCTCCTATGTACACTAATCCGGCAACTTGATGTCGCCATGTTGTTCATCGTTTGAGACATCCTTTTCTGTCGGATTGCGCTTCGAAGATCGCAACTCCACGCAAGTTCGGCAAAAAACCGAAGAAGCCATTTTTGAACGCCCAACACAAAGACTGCGCACTGCGGCGGCGTATGGGCCCTGCGCCAAGCTCGATAGACGAAGTGCCCCGCAGCCTCCGAGAGTGAATTAGGCCTGGGCTTTCGGCGCCGTTTCGTAACTTTGATCATTGCGAAGCCATACCAAGAATTCTGCAGCAAATGCAAATTCGGGAAGAAATTGGGAGGGGGGAGGGAATTTGCAGAAAGCGAGATCATGGCTTGGGTTCATCACAAGTGATCCCAGCGTAGGACGAAGTGGCGGTAGAACGGGATTTGTCGGTCGAAATGCCCCGTTTCTGCACCTGTTCTGGCGGCCGCCTCGGACGATGTCGGTGATCGACAATGTGGTGCAAGGATCGACACAACGTTCTTGACAAGCACCAATCACGCACAACAGCCGAAACCGTCTGAAGATAAGATCTGCAGCTTATCACCAACTTCTGCAAGCGAGCGCAAAATGCGGACGCTTGCAATAGCGTGCGAGGACTCTGACCCACAGTGTTTTGTTCTTAGCCATTTTCTCAGTTTCATTTTTTTGTAACCTTACAATCTTTTGAGAAGCTTTTCTCAGCTTTGATGCACTCAATTTTGATAATTTTTGTTTTGCTGAAAAGCTGAATGTTTAGTGAGTGCAAATGAGTGTCAAACTTTACTTTGGGAAATTATAAACTTTTAGAAAGGGTGAAATAAGATATTTCTTCTCAGTCATTCAAATGGGAAGTTTGAAACATCAGAACTTTTGTTTCAGGAAAGCTAGAATCATAAAATTACTCTTGTTGCACTCTTCAATATGTGTGGAATACAATGACATTTAATTCACCAGGACCTGTGCAGCCAGTTTATTAAAGATGTGATCAAATGACATTTTCATGAATAACTAATTTAAAAGTTAGTGGCATGGTGCACATAAATACTGAATTCATAATTGATATGAGCAGATGAAAATACATAATCACGGAAGTTTTCATCATGCTAACTTAAATGATAAAATACCTTATGTCTAGAGACCTCTTCCCTCTTTAAGAGCTCAAAGAATCTGTCGTTCCATAAAGAGATATTTGAAACGCCCCCCTGGTGGGTGCACGATGCTCACCCGAACTTGATCTGGTCCGAGCCAGCCAGCAGCGCCTGCACCGTCCACTTGGCCAGCTTGCAAGAGTTGTTCTTGAGTTCGTTGGCGAGCACAGCACCGCGCTGGGTGTCCAGCTTCTGGCGCCAGTCGATGCCACCCGAGAAGCGGGGGTCCCACTCGTTCAGCGCCTTGATGCTCACAAACTGAAGCTCCCCGTTGGGTCCGACCATGGCCCCGTCGTGCTCGCAGCGCACAATGAGGCCCACATTGTCACCCAGGTCAAACTTGCGATACCTGCACGTACACACGGGGAGTGAGGCATTACAGTCTGTGGCCCACTTGTAGATCATGCCTGTATGTCAGCTACTCCTCCCCCAGTACAGGCGCACCCTCACACAATGAAGAGGGACAATCATGGATTCATGCGCAGGTGTCCCGGAGAGACATTTCCATCAGCGAGCGGGCACACACAATGGCGGAATCGTTCACGACAACTTCATAACGATTAGTCAAAGCATTCAATGGCAGAGCTCAACACTCTGGATTGCTGATCAAAGGAGTTCGCTTTGCAAGGTAATTCTAGTCTTGGGTAGTTTGGAGGAGAAGAACACGGCAGCAATGTACACAAAATTACACCCTTTGGGTCGTATCTTGCCACACGATAATAATCGTCACCTGTCCTGTCCGCATTTCCTTTCTTTAACGCTGCAAGCCTGGTACTTCTAAGTCACAAACGGCATGCGCCTTATCAGCATGACAGAGCATTCTCGACAGGGAAGTAGCGAGCGTAGCGTTTTCAAGAAAGGAAACACAAGCGAGTCAATGGCGATTATTGTTGCGTGGCACGATACAACCCAAAGGGTACAAAAAACGAAACAAACCATTTGTTTAACCCTTTCAGGGTGAATGAAGTAAACATACAGCACAGCAAATAAGTCCAAAATAGTCAATGCCATACATTTACGGCACTGTCTGTACGCTTAAAAGGTGCACCAATTTCCTAACTTTTTCTTGCCTGGCATCTGCTGCCATTATGCGGGAATACAGGAAATATTTTTCTCACACCTCTTTCTCTTGGTTTTCATTGCGTGGTTTGTTTGCTCCAGCGTGTCTACTATTGCTCGTGCATTGGCACGCGGCGGTTAGTTTGGGTTTCGTTTTGCGGGCGGTTTCGGCTTCTTACGCTCACAAAACTGATGGCTATCGCTAAAAGGGTGACCACCTGTTACTCCGTTGTTCATTGCTCACAGGGGTGCGCATATGAAGGATGCTGTCATGCGTGCGTTTCCTCTTCTGGAGACTCGTGAAGACTAATCGCCTCTTGTTGGCGATATAAAAAAAAAATATCATTATGATGAATATAGATATTATGAATTATGGATAAAGGAAGTAAATATAAAAGTTAATTGGCCCTGTTTTACTTTAGTGGGGTATTCTGCTGCTATAATGACATAATAAGCGGAACTTCGTCATACGTTTCACTTTTCTGACGGGCAAACAACCACACAGTTTTCTTGAGTGCGCTCACCTTTGCAGTTCGATTAAGCTATACATGTAAATATTAGTCTAAGAGGAGGAACATTTGAGACTTGCGAAATATTCTTGTGTGTGCATTTTCCTAAGCCTTTGAACTTGTGTATAATAATGCATCCGTTGTTTAATCCTTATAAGTTCATTTCCTATCTTTATTGTTGTTATTCATGAATAAACAGCACATATATACCAGTGCAAAATATTTTTTTCTCACTTTACGGTCAACCTAGAAAACTTACAGTAATTTTTTTTTCTTCACAATAACTCCCTGTGAAGAATTTAAATTTGCAACAAGAAAAGATTGACCCTGTAGAGGCTTGTGGCAGGATCACTGTGCCCCAATGGTCAGCCCAAATAAGTGCTGTCCGAAGCATGGCGTCCATGACACGATTCCACCTCTGCAAATGCTTCCGGAGCATGCAGTCAGCAAAAGCACAGGATACATTTTGATTTCTGAGGAAGCTATCACTGAGGCATAGATTTGGATGGAACATGAAAAGGTAAACCTAAAATTTTGCTCCTATAGTCAAATATCATTATGATGAATATGGATATTATGAATTATGGATAAAGGAAGTAAATATAAAAGTTAATTGGCCATGTTTTACTTTAGTGGGGTATTCTGCTGCTATAATGACATCGAAAATGTGGTATCCAACTCAATATTTGTTACAGCAAAGTAAATTTTTGTTAGCAGGTGCCTCAAAACATATATAATGGTAACAAAGATGTTAAATAGTGTCGCCAGCAAATTGCTCAGCTGGCCTATTATTCAGACTCCCCTGCAGCACCACATGTGCCCCTAGCACTGGAATAACAATAACCGAAATTTAAGACACAGCACAGCAATTCATTGTGGCAAATATGGAGGTCACAAACAAAGTTGCCATCATGACGACTGGCATGAAACTGCAACTGTGGCTACCAGCTTCTGACGGAATGACGCTGGTTAGGCCTAGCAGCTTAAGCAGTGCTGCCGGCACTCTGGAGTGGCTGGTGACAAGACATTGCGAAAAGATCACCATCAACATGTTCGCATTCGTAAACCTTATCGGCAATCTAGCACAAGATCAGACTAGACTGACAGCTGTTGTAGCGGAGCACGAATTCATGTGTAGTCCCCTCTGGGCCCAAAATGTCTGCAGCATGAAAAATGAAATGACACATAGGCGAAGTGCGTACAGTCGAACCCACTTATAACGATAACAGTTTTAACAGTATGTCGGTTATAACAGTGTACGGCACTGTCAACTTTTGTATGTCTTCTATGAGGAAATAACCCGCTTACTTCAATGTCCTCATGCTGCATTATCGGTTATAATGATGAAGTCTGGCTGCTGGGTGTCCATGCCAAAAGGTGATGGAATGCGAAATCCTTGAAAAGAAAAAAGAAAAAGTGAAATGCGAGCCGCTGCACGATCACCTGCCACTCCAACTGCTGCCGTGAGCTTCTCTCCATGACAGATGCAAGCCAGCTTCGCGTGCATCTCTCCCATCGCCCTTCCACCCCTCCAAACACAAATGGGCAGTGCCCAGACCTCTGCGCCGCGCCACCCTCCATAACACTAATGGATCGTGCCAACTGCGCTGACAATGCTGCAGGGGCTGTTCCCAGATTGCTCACACGGCCCTCACAGTTGGTTCTTCATTCTATGGCCCTCATTCTGCGCAACTTTGCTAATGGATTAAGTCACTCGTGCTTAATGTCTATGTTCGTTGCGTCGAAGACGTTCCTGGCCATGTTCTTCCTCAGTCTCGTTTGACTTGCCCCCGAAACGGAAGAGGGCGGATCCTGGATACCCGTGGATTGCCGGCAATGCATGATGTTGGCGGTGAAAAGAAAGCAGACTACTGTAGATTTGGAAATGAAGTGCTCCTAATTGATGAGGTGATCGGCGTGAACATGTTTGTATCGGATAGTGACAGTGACGGCCACAGGTCAGGGCAGGCTGCCTCAACACTGTCCCCGTGGAAGGTTTTCTAGATGATTCAGTCCCTCAATGGCGTGTTTTCGCGAGGACCTTCCGCTTCACTACGTGGAGCACCTGGATGCCTTGGAGAAGGATGTTGGCAAGCTTCGTGTAAAGCAAGCAAGGCTGTCAAAGATGCAGTTTTCTCATGCAAGCCAGTGGGAAGTACGTGGTGAGATGCTTGTGGAAATCACGCCCCAGCATTTCTTCTGGATTTCTCGAGCTGACATGCTGTTGCAGCAACCTTCCCCCATTTTTTTAAAAGGCGCCTTTTGGGACCACCAAAGTGATGCCTCTGCAGAGATCCTATGTCACTTGCTGCCCGTGAGTTTATCAGCTTGAGTTTATGCCTCCAGCCAACCGTCGAAACGCCCAGCTCGCCTGTGGTTACTGGAATACCAGACACGTTCGGCGCTCCGCCAGAATGCTCGCAATGCAAGCTGCTTCGATAGCTCTCACTTGGGGTCGTCTGCCAAGCAGCTGGCAAAGATTTTGGAGAGGCTTCGCGCGTGCGCTCCTAGAGAACCGGAAGTCGATGACACAACGTGCCATCATGACACAGAGCTATGAAGGCGGAGCTTAGCCCCGATCACGCGGCGAACGGGTTGAGGAGAAAATGCATGACTATGGAGGAGGTTAACTTGTAGTTGTCTATAGCTCTCTTAATATGAGACATCTCACACAAATTGTGGTGCGAATGATTAACTTTAGCTGTACCCTACGCATCTATAAAATTTGTCCGAAAGGTTTCAGGGGCCCTTTAACAACATGCGATCGGAGCGCGCAGGAAGCAGAATTAAACAGTTAAATGAGTCAACACAATCAGAAGCCGGATGGAGGAAGGTGGCGGGGAGGCAAACTGGCCTCCCCGTCATTATAGTTTTCGCGTAACCGCTACGCCATCCCCCATTTTGACATGATTCCAATTCTTCTTAGGGACTTATTTCGAAAAAAATTGACCGTAATTTTTCTAGGGTGACCGTAAAGTGAGAAAAATATTTTGCATTGGTATATATGTACTCTTCACTCATGAATAACAACAATAAAAAAGGAAATAAACTTATAAGAGTTACAAATTTGACGCATTGTACATTATAGTTCAAGGCTTTGAAAATGTGCACACGACAATATTTCGCAAGATTGAAATGTTCCTGCTCTTACATTAATATGTACACCATAGCGTAATCGAACTGCGTAGGTGCGCGCACTCAAGAAAACTGTGTGGTTGTTTGCCCGTCAGAAAAGCAAAACGTGTGACAAAATTCCGCTAATCTTCATCTTGTCGCCAACCAGAGGCAATTAGTTTTCGTGAATCTCAAAAAAAAGAAAAAGAAAAGAAGGCAAGGGAAACAATGCATGGCAGCATCACCTAAACTAAATGAGCGATAAACAAACGGTCGCCCTTTGAGTGATTAGTAACGAGATAGCCATCAGTTTTGCAAGCGCAAGCAGCCGAAACCACCCACGGAACAAAACCCAAACTGCCACCCACCCGCGCACACGCCAATGCGCAAGCAGTAGTATGTAGACGCGCGGGAGCGAACTAGCGCTAAAACAAACCATGCAACGAAAACCGAGAGGGAGCCACGCGAAAAAAATTCCCTGTATTCCCACATAGTGGCAGCACATGACAGAAAAGAAAAAGTTAGGAAATTGGTGCACTTTTCCAACATACAGACGGCGCCATAAATATATGGCATCGACCAGTTTGGGCTTCGTTTGCGGTGCCGTATATTTACGCCATTGACCCTCGAAGGGTTAAGCGGGTACGGTTTAACTTGGTTTTACTGTATTTGGTATTTGCACACCCGTAGTATTTATTCTCTCTCTCCAGCCTCATATCAGCAGGCCAAGATACCAACGGGCCATCGAAATCCTCAGGATACCTTTTTCTGGTCCTTGGAAGGCTCGTATTTGTTTCGTGTAGCCCTGATAGTCATTTCATTTTCCGCCAACATCTGTGTGTATGCTTACAACAAATATTGTAAAAAGGAAAGGTGCTTTCGTTGCTCGCACAACCTTATTATAACAAGGTTCGACTGAAATTTGTGAGGAGGGCTCTTGCAAAATCCCTGTAAACATTGTACCTGGTTTGAAAATGCTGTAAACTTGTATATCACATTTGTCCGCTTCAGATGTCGTAGATTCAGTTTACAGCACTGCAATATCTGAATTCAGTACTGTGTTATGCATTGTTAGCGCTACGCTTTACTTTTATTGAAGGTTTCTGATTTTTGACAATTTCTTGTAAAAAAAAAAGTTGTTTCCCCCGAAAGGAGTCGCAGCGATAGCAAAATATTAGACAACTACATGAAGCAAGGTTCGTAGTTTTATCAGCTGTAAAAATTGCAGTAAACATCTGCCAACAAGTTACATTAGCAAGAATTGTGTCATGCACTCATGGGCAAACATAAATACCGTATTTACTCCCACGATGAACGCACATTTTTTCCCCGAAAGATGTGCGCAAAGTTGGGGGGTGCGTTTATTACGCGAGATAAAATTTTGAGCGATTCTTTTTCCACAACCACCTCTAAAAAAGTCACTGTTGCCGATATGTAAATCATCGATTGCAATTGCAAATGTGTAGATAGCTACATGAAGTAAGGATAGTAGTTTTATCGGCCATAAAAACTTGCAAACATTTGCTTCAATGCAAAGTGAGCGGCAAGAATGCAGCATGCATAAAGGTATGAGCTGCCATCGACTCAGTCTCCAACGCAGATCGCTTTGAAGGTGGGGTGCGCCGGAGTCGCTGCCGAAGTAAAACGCCGCGCCCCTTTCCCCCTACCCTCGCCCCGGCGCAATACACACGACCAGAGACGGCACGTTTCTTTCCGTTTTTCCTCCATTGTACGGGGGAGATTCAGCCGCGATCATCTGCACCCCTCGGGCACGGTTGTGTAATATGCAGTCGCTGTAAGAGTACAATGCCGCCCGCCCCCCTGCTCCCCTGCCCGGGGGGCCTTTTGCACAACGAATGACGACACTCGAGATGGGGCCGCGATCATCGGCTTCCCTCGTACGCTTACATTCATACATACACCATGTGGCACGCACGGCGACAACCATGATGATGGCAAAAATGCGCCTGGAGCATTCATGTAATTGCTATCTTAATAAAAGTAGGAGACAAGGTATGATTCAGCATCCAACACGACACGGCGGGTGCGGACACAATTGCACCCGCCGGACGCCATATTAGATGCCGAATCATACCGTGTGTCTTCTACTTCCCAGCAGCAAGTCCAGGTGCAATGATTATGTAAGTAAAAGAAAAAAACACTTCTTGATTGGAAAAGTGGGGGCTATGTTAATTACGCAAGCACGTTCATTATGCAAGTAAACACAGTAGATTTCAGTTGGTGACCACGAACACTCGGTGTCACAGCATGAAGTATGGCAGAAGCAGCAAGCAAATTCTCCTTTATGCTGCCTCTCGCTTCAATGCTAAGTAGGTGTGTGATAACACAGTGCGCACGAAGCCATTCTTGTTTCGCATAAGCTTTGTACCCATCGCCAATTACCTCCAAGATAGGGTGCACACCGACAGTGGAAATTAGCCTGGCATGTCCACATAGTTGCTATCGCAATAAAATTTGAGGCCCCAAATCAAAATTCTGCTTCCTAAAGGTGACAGAACTCACCCCCCCCCTCCCCCAGCCCTTCTCTCTCAAACGCAACAAACTTCACTCAAATCCATTTGAAACAGTTGTCTAATGTGGGTATTTTGCATGAATTTCCACTGGGATATTGGAGTTGGCTCCAAGATAAAGTGTCCTCTTAACCTTGATTGTCATTTTCATGCTTTGTGATACAAAAGCTAGGTCGGGGTAGCAAGCTACATTCAGGAAACAGTGTGCCCTACATAAAACACAACTCTGCGCTTTGCATCTGCATTGTAGCGACGGTGCTACAGCGTTGGAGCCCCATATCACAGGCAGAGATAGCACGAGGCCAACTCACCTGTAGGCGACCGAGGCAACCTCTCCTTCCTCATCATCCTGGATGAACGGATTGACATTCTCAAAACCGTGCTTGTCCTCACCCTGAAAGAAAGGAGACCAAGTAATGCACTGCTTTAGGACCCAGCAACACACCATTAGAGGCAAAGGACAGCTGGGTACAGCTACAAACTGGCCCCACAGCACTTTGTCCATGTCTTATGCGCACCAACACGGGTGTGAAAACACAGCAAAACCATGTTTATTTTGATTTCATGGGATTGGCAAAAAAAGCGCCCGTATAACTGAATGTAAAATGGACCTAGGAAACGGTCAAGAAATGCTTGCCACATCAACATGTCTTTATTTACTGAAAAAATACTCGCAACCCTTGTGTAATGTCAGGTTCTTGGGAGGATATCGCGCACGCAAGGGCACTCTTGGTGCGAATATTAGACAGACCCGTTTCCAGACGAAATGCTATCTTTTCTCACTATACACTCATAATATTGAATAAGCTATATTTACAGCACCTATGCAGGAGCACTCAGAATAAAATGTCACTAAAGCTGGCAAGAATCAACAAGCAGGGCGTGATCACAGCTAGAGAGTTGCTCTGCACGTTTCACTACTTCACCCATTAATGACGCATTAAGTCAGAGTCACGGTGATTGAAACGCGGGTTCACTGAAAAACATTTTCGTCAGCCCAGATGTCGGCGTCGTTGCCGAGGATGCGACCATGGATGAACCACAGGGTTTCTTGTCGACGCTGGCCTCAACGTGATGCTTGGTGGTCACGACCAGCACGGTTGATGAATGGGTCCCAGCTGCGTTCTCCGGGAGACGTTAGTAGGGCCGGGTGCTGGATCGGCACTTAGAAATGGCTGGAGCACAAGTCGTAGCCGTGCTCTTCGGGAAGTGTCGGTCGGGCCAAGGCACAGGAGCAGCGCTCAGCGGGGCCCAGGCTGCGCGGCAGGCTCGGGTCCTGACTGGCCAGTCGTCTCAACTCGACTGTGGGCCGTCGTCCGTGGACATCACCGGAACAGTCCGGTCCCTTGGGATAGTAGGGCTGCCTCCTGGCTCTGCCTAGGCACGCTTTTCTTTTTGTCGCTCCACGGACCGGCACCACTGCCTTGTCGCCCGTCTGCCGAGCCCACGCAGCACACGCTCTCCTGCCTCGTGCTTCCTTCTTCCTTCCCCTCTTCAGCTTTCCACCACCTGTCTAATAGCCTCCTTTTTCCGAGCTGTTACTTGTTTTTCCCAGGGACTGTGTTGCAGTTGTTGACGCAACGTCTCAACACAAGTCTGACGTTGCATGCATCATACCCCACCTCGTTTCTATGTTACACAAGATTGGCACGGAAGCTACGATGCTCGTCATCTCTTGACTTATAAGCAGCCACACCAGTGCAAGGCACACATCTACATCCTAGTATAGATGCTTTTCACTCCAGTGTCGTAAAAATGTTGTTACTGATTAGCTAGTCAGCAACTAGTTGTCCATCGCGATAAGCCAGGGGGTTTGGCACCAGTGCCTGGGCCACGGTAGAATTGCTTTTCAGTTCAATGGCTTTTGCAGTGTTTACAACACTGCATCCCTTCAACTGAATCAAAGCAAAACTTCTGCAGGTGTATACTGTATTTACTCGAATCTAGGCCAGCCCCGATTCTAAGCCGACCCCCGAATGTCCGAAGCCAGAAAAAATTAAAAAATTTACCTCGAATGTAGGCCGAACAAGAAAGTGAGGACGGCGTTCACGAAACGAAAACAGCATTTATTTAATATGAACATGCCGAGCTCACTCTACGTTATCATCGCCGCTAGCCAGACCGCACGCACGCTTGCAGACACGTGCAAGCTCACGTCGGCACGCCCACGCATGCGCAGACAGTGCGGCACGGCTTGCACGCATCGCAATTACAGCGAACAGCTTCCCTCTCTTATTCTGTGCTTATTTTCCTTATCGCTGTCATCTCCTCGTTGCGGTACACACAAAAAGCGTCCCCCATTACCCCTCCAACGACGGAAGTTTTTGTTATCGATGTCAAGATCAGCCCAGCTTGAACGTTTGATGATGTCTCTGTGGCTAGCACAACTTGTCGTTTGAAAGCGGCACTGTAGTGGCATCGCCTGTTTGATGCCATTACGGTAACGCCTCGCTATGGGCCACGCTCCACGCCGATACGACACAGGTCAAAATAGCGACGCCGCTTGCGTGCTTCAGGTGGCTACTGGCGCAGCTAATAGCGGCTGCGATACTGACTTTTTTAGATGGCGCTAGCTATGCATCATAGTTATCACTTTTAATTACAAACTGGTGCGTTTTATAAAAATCCTCACATCTAAGCCGACCCTAGAGTTTGGTATATGATAATATGAAAAAAAGCTATCGGCCTAGATTCGACTAAATACGGTACATGGTCACTATCATCACAATCACGAATAGTGACCATGCAGTCTGAAGGCAGGTAGCCAATGTGATGCATAAGCCACAAACACAAGAATAAAAAGACTCAAAGCATCCCTGCAGTTTACTTATTTACAGTAAAACCTTGATTATAACGAATTTGAATGGGAGGGGTCATAATTACTTTGTTATAAGCATTAGTTCGTTATAGCCACTATCCATTTCTAACCACAATCAGCAAGCAAGAGAGGATGTACTCACCACCAAATCTCACAGCAGCCCACCACGCCAAAAAGAAAACGGCCGTCACACGGAAAAAAACAAGCAAGAAAAAGACAGCAAGGAATTGCTACTTTACTCTCGCCAAACGGCTCATCACTGATAGATCAACAGCACACTAGCTGGCGGCTCACTTCGCAGAAAAAAATCCTTAGCAGTGTATTTTTCTGGCAGCTGTCTAACGTTTGTCTCCACCCACACCACTGCAGCTTCATGGTCAACAGACTGCGCTTCCCCGCTGACAGCCTTGCCGACGATGTCGTGGCGCTCCTCGAAGTGCTGCAGCCAGCCGACACTCGCCACGTAATTGTCGTGCCCCATGATGCACGCAAAGTCCCTCGCTTTGCGCTGCAACAGTGCCCCACTCATAGGAGTGCCGCTCGCTCTTGCGTGCAAAAACCACTTGAAGAGCGCCTTCTCCACAGCTTCGAAAGTGGGGGCTCGCAGCTTCTTTCTGTCGCCTTTTATGCCACGTGCAACAGCACCAGTGACAGCTTCTTTGCTGCTCAAAATCGTCGACACCATGCTCAACGCTATGCCGAAATATTCGGCCACTTTTTTCTTCTTCGCGCCGGACTCGACGGCTTCCAGCGTAGCCACCTTCTGCTCGACTGATATCCATTTGTCGTCGTCCATCTCCTTTCTGGCAGTTGGAACTTGCACGAACAAATCGATAGAAACACTGATATTGTTGATGCACACGGAGGCAACAACAAACAACAACAGAGCCACAGTCGGCGCCGCCCCACGCACACAGTAAGAGCGGGCGGGTCCACCAGTTCCACAGGAAAGGGGAGGCCGGGAGACGCGAATGTCGCGCGCTATAAGACATTGACCTGATGGGTACCAAAATGGTCAGTAAATGCTCGTTGTGGAAAAAAAAAAAAAAAAATCGCTGACGATTACGTTACTCTCTAATGCTTAATTTGAGCGTAGCTCCTCAGCTGTTTCGACTTTTCTATATACTGAGGCAAATAATTCGAGCAAGGCACGTATGTATAGTTACTTTTCATTCTTCACTTCTTCAAGAAACACTCCCCTCCCAGTTCTTGATTGTCATGAAGGTAGCTTTGTGGCCGGAGGAACAGATGGATATATGCTAGACTTGCTGCACCAATGCCTGGTTCGGTGTAGCACACCTCTGGATTCTGACGGTGATGGCGTTGGGCCTCTACTCGGGCAGCTTGTGTAGCAGCAGAGGCAGACGAAGGACTTCCACTGGTTGCCTCGCTCATGGCTCAGAAAAAACTGGCTGAGAATAAATTACTTATATAGGCAGGCGGATTATATTATAATGTAAACCGTCTGTGAGCCTCGGACAATCCGTCGGGTGCAGAACATTTTGCACCAGCCGCCGTAAACAGAGCGTAGCTTGGCGCAGCTGCCTCGATTATCGGGAGGTCGCGGGAGGCAGCCCGTAGGCACATATCGTATTTACACGATTGTAAGTCGACCCCCCCAATATCGCGTGACAGGAAAAAAAAAAGAAAAAAAAGGAGAGCATACCCGAGGGCGCATTCGATAACGAAAATTTATTAGTAGCTGACATGGTCACTGGACTACTCGTCTTCACTAGTGCTGCCATTGTCGTCGTTGCTACGGTCCCACAGCACGTCGTTGGCCCGCGAAATTTCACATTTGGCAAACTACCGCACCACGACATCTTATGGAACAGCAGCCCACGCCGAATGCACCCAACCATACGCAGCCGTCAGGGAGGCTCTTTTGACAGGTCCGGGTGGCGTAATTTCGTGGTCTTCTGCCGCCAGCCACTCGTACTCACGGCGGAGCAGAACCTTAAAACTAAGGCGAAGGTCCGGGCTTGTTCCATGATCATGTCGCACTTCACTGGCAGGGACCGATCGCGCATTTCAGCGACGTACGCCGCAAGCTTAGCCTAAAGCTTTCTCAAATGCGTCCAGACTTCAGCACGTGGGAAATTCCTCACTTGCCGTCACAGGTGAAAATTTCGCTTCGCTGCAGTCGCCACTCTCGCACCGCCCGTTCAGAAACATCGAACTTGCTGCCCGCTGCGCAGTGATTTGTTTCTGCGGCGTAAAGGATGGCAGCCCTCTTGAACGCTGCTGCGAACGAGCACCGAATGATTAGTGGGCCTGGAGCACTCATGACGACTGAAGAAGCATAGAAGTAGCACGTAGCCGGCAGTCAAGTGGAACGCGTCAAACCAATGCCTTTTGTCAAACTATAGAGAAAGCTAAGTGCAACAGGCAAAGAGAAACTCACGAGCGGTGTCTGCTCTTCCGTGAACTACCGATGCTCCCCGCAAGCGCCGCCGTCCTGAGGGTGCCGCCGTGAATGGAACAGCGGCGCTTCCATCAACCATCGACACCCCCTCACGAGTGTTGTGTGCACTCTGAAACTCTCAAAAATGTTGAAAAACCCTTCCGAAAAGTGAACAAACACGCGGAATATCGAAAAGCTACGGGTGGGGCCATAGTGCAAACAAAATTGTATAGCTCCCGTTGGTCTCGCTTTTTTGGCGGTGCCATGTTTTGGTTTCGATTGCAAGTCAGATTTTCAGATTTTCAAATCTAAAAAAAGTGGTCGACTTACAATCGTGTAAATACAGTAGAAATGTTGCACGGCGAAGAGATGGCAGCAACTGAATGCCGCTGACGCTGCTAGCAAGTGAACTGAAGGTGGCTTTGCGTTTTGGCTTGGGAAGCGTAAACCGTGATCCGCCGATACCGAACTGGCGCTTCGGCTCTGCCACAGAGGAGAGGGGGGGGGGGAAGGGTGCACGCAACGGTGAACAGCGGTGGCTTGGGCAGCAGCACATCATCGAGATCAGCCACCACCGAGCTGGAGCTCTGATTGCCGCCGCACATGGGTGGCATAGGAGGAGGAACGAAGAGAGCAAGGCTCACGCCGTGCGCGAGAGATGGCGCCAGGAGCGTGCGCAGCTAGAGCAGTGCCCTGACGCTGGCTACGGAGCTGGTTATGGCAAGGCACGACAGCACCGCGAAATGCAGGAACGGGTGCCAAAGAGCTGCGCTCTAAAAAAAAAAAAATGTTTGTGATACCCATTGCGAAGAAACTTTAGCTTCGTTAAAACGAGGTTTTCAATACATGGGTACCTATAGGAATTTCAAGGGGAATCACGATTGCTTTGTTATATAAATTGGTTTGTTATATCCCGAACCTCATTCTCAAATGGTATTACAGAGAGGAGTTGTGGTCGTCACTGACAACTATGGCAATTCGTACTCTGCCGAATTGTTTCGGGTGGATGCTAGTACTGCTCTCGCATCACACATCTGCAGCCCTCCGCTCTTTGCACGCTTCAGGGATTGTCTGAATTAACCGGTGTGCGGCCGAATGCATCTGCGGTTGCAAGCATCTGGTGCCATCAAAGGAACAACAAAGGTAAACACCAAATGTAAATGATTTCGATGGCACCTGCTCGGGCCTAGCAACGATGGACTACACTACTTTTCGAAGAGCAAAACTAAACTTGGAGACTTTGAAGAAATCCACAATAGCCCAAAAAAGAAAAAAAATACATTGAAATTCATGATGTCTCACTGATGTACAGGATTTTAAAACGAAACTGTCATACACAGAACAGAGATTTGGCCATTATACTGTTCAGTAATCAACCTCTTGTGTGTAATTTAAAGAAAATAATGGTTTCGAAAGACTATCAGTCTGACGACAAATTGATTTAGTGTATTTAATTTAGTGCCCCTTTAAGCCACAGCGATCACACACAGAAGTAGACCGACTCACCATTTTGAGCACTTGCTGTGAGAAGTTGTGGTTGATGAAGGTGGCCTCAAGAGCCAGATTGCGCGGAGAGTTGATGCTGTTGCCCTCCTCATGCGGAGGTTCCGACGCAGTCTCGTTCACAGTCAACAGGTCTGCACACGTACGGAGTGAGGAAGTGGGTGTTTCAAGGTGAGGCTCCCAATACCATTACAGACACATTAAGAAACACGTAGTGAAGCATGAACTTGGGTGCGGTTATTGACTCAAAAGTAATCACAATCAATGTACAGTGACATCTTCGAAAAGTGAATAATATTCACATTCTACCAGTACTAAGATATGAGGCAGAAACTTCCAGGTTATCAAAGAAGCTTCAGTAAAAATAAAGAACTGCGTAACAAGCGATGGAACAAAGTACAGTAGACCCTCATTTGAACAAAGTGAATGAGACGGTGAAAAAATTCGACATAATCGATCATTTGAAAAAAAGGGACTACTCCGTAAAAGGTAGAGTTAAAATAGCACTACCCCGTGGAAGTCTAATATGGGTGTCACGCCAAGCATTTCCGATCGCGATCGAGCCGGATAGGGATCAAATTTCTCAGTCGCGATTGCCTCCTTCGCACAAGCCGCGAGAGGGAGCCAGTAGGGTCCTGGGCAAGCCTGGCAACAACAAACTGGGAAGGTGAGCGGTGAGGGAAGGCACGTGCGGCGAGAAGAGGAGACCAGGAGAGGAGAAACGGGGGGGGGCAAAGGCACTGAGCACCACGGCTCTATGCAAGGTGCACCTGCCTCTCGATGATCAAAAGGACCTACCATATGGTACGTCTGCGCACAATCGTAAACATCGCTCCACAGTGCCTTCACATTTAACCGCCTTGTGAGGTGTGCAAGAAAGGCCACCGCCGTACTCACCAAACTCAGAGTCATCACGCTTGTCAAAGAACAGCTTGTCATTCACCCGCTGCAAGGGGAAAAAGAAAGCAGGGATACTTGTGAGAGAGAGAGCTCACAAAATTACGTCGGCACTGCAAGCTGAACATACTATGACCAAAGAAGAGAAATATTAGGCAACATTTACGTTTATCTTTTAACTTTCACTATACAATCAAGGCCAAGAGATATTACACATGGCAATAAAGAGGGGCCAATCGCACACTGGAAAAAAATCCATTCAGAAGAAATAAAACTAGTGGTGTCTACTCAATGCTAGATGAAAGACATAGTGCACCAAAAAGCTATCTAACCATGCAAAATGGTAAACAGCGTCAGTCAACGTGGTCACAAATCTGCCATGACCTTTACATTGTTACTGTTGGCGCAGGAAGGCAATTGTCACAGTAAGACTCTGACAATGAATTGGCTTTACGTATCAGAATGCCAATCTTGTAACCTTGGTACCAACGGCATGACATGCAATGTATAGGAACAACTAATTAATCATGTACATAAAGGAAAGTATGCAGCACAGTCTTGGAGAGGCAAAGCTCTCACAAAAATATAGATTTAGGTATTAAGTTATCTTATTTTCAAGGTTTACACATTAGAGGGGAACAGCACATTACAAAACATTGGAAGCATACGAAGAATTACATTGGAATAAAGAACTTGGAAGAACAATAATAAATATAAAACAGTCACATTCGTACAAAAATAAGGCAGAGCTAGAACAGAACTAAAAGAAACAAGCGTAGAAGCCTAAAAAAATTTTTTCAGATCAGAACAAATTAAGTGAAACTACACACACACACAAAAAAAAAACAGGGCACCAAAGCACTTCATGTGTGTTGCGAATGTGAAAGCATTAATGTCCAATTGAATGCCACAGAGCAATCCTTTGAGTGTTGCGCTGCGGCTAATATTTGAGTTGAGTTAAAGGAAAATATTCTGTCAAGCTAGAGTAATAAATTAGCACTCGAGAATCTCTAAGGCATCAATATTATTGTGAAAAGAGCCTTATAATCAAGGAATTGACGTAAATGCAGGACCCCATTAGAGACTCACCCGAGACATTCAAGTACTTGTCCGATGACGAAAGTCCTCATTTAAATTCTCTCACTAGTACTTATCCACTTGTTATAAAAACACCATTGTATTGCATTATAAGACGAAAGAAAATGCTACTTGTCCAGTTCCATTTCAGTTTTAGAAAAAAAGAACTCACTGACATTACCCTTCAGAACGACACTAGCGGTCAAAAGGTTTCGCATTCGCTCGACTCTGCGCCACCTGCGGTATCACGTTTCAGTAGTTTCGTTACCGCGTAGTGCTGCACTGGTTTCAATGGCTCGCAAAACTTGCACAAACTGCAAGTAGTAGTGAATTCCACTTCCATGTGATCTCGCGGGATGCCTGAACAGTCCACGCCACTTGACCAAAAGCAGCTGCAAGAACAAATCCACCGCTCCACCTTGGCTCGGTTTCTCCGTGGTTGCACGTTTGTGTCTGGCGCCGTTTTACTCACTGATGGCAGCAAAGGGCGGTGATGGCATAAGTAACGCCACCGCCCCCCGGTTGGGTGGCTGGAGATTTAAATTGCGATAAAGGTATTCAGACCCTCCAGATGCAATTTTTTTTTTAACAAAGCATTTTCTTGGCACGAAACAAGCGTTGCAAGATTTCTGCATTGGTATTTAAACAGTCTACGTTGACTTAGTATTTGCCTTCTGTGTCCCTTTAATCCTCCTTCCACCCGCTATGAATTTGGAGAGTTGACGATGGTGGAGTTCGCTGCCTGCCTCTTCGCTCGTTTTGCTGTGTTCTACCGCTCCTTTGCTTCGTCTGCGGTGTACTGGTGTGGACGGCCACGTTTCGCGACTGCCAAGGTTGCGTTACCGATGATGCAGGCACTTTGGGCTCTATAGCGGTACGTGCTGCCCGAGCCAGCAAGTGTTAGCCAAGGTCACAAGCGCTTGGGACGATGGCGTCGCAGCCAATGGGAAAGTTAGATGCCGTTCCTTTGATGCTACAGACATTGCCAGCTGTTTCACTCAATGAGCCATTTGACACTTCCACATCAAAACACAATCAATGTTACAGTTATTGTTGGCAGGACAATGTTACCCCCTAAGGGCACAACATTTTAAGAGCTTACCGCACCTGTACAACGATGTCCCAGGAGTAGACCGATCGGCCAGCGCACATGAGGCAGGCGATGATGGCGTCTGTGGCAAACACCTTGTACGACTGCCCTTCTGTCTTGGCTAGCTGCAATCGTGGGGATGAACAGGAAGCTCAAAAATGTAAGTCCACGAACACTGTGTAACTAATTCTGTTGCAACAACTTTCAGTTTTGAGGCAGAGCTTAGGCGAAAAAGTAGTAGTTTCACCTAAAAGATCATGCATTGATTGCGATAGCAAATTATTAGACAGCTATACAAACTAGGTATAGTAGTTTTGTCATCCGTATGAGCTTGTAAACATTCGCTTATTAACTAAATTAACAAGCATGCTGTCAGCACGCAATGGCAAACTTGAACACATGACACTCAGTGAGCGCGGACACTTGCTGTCTATTGCTTCCACGCAAACTGAGCAGCGAGAACACAGCATGCACACAGGCATGAGCAGTCGGTGCACCTAGACTGTGCGCCCAACGAAGATCGCTGTCAAGATACGGCCCGCGCGGGCGTGCAATATGCAGTTGCTGTCAGAGTACAATGTCACCCTCCTCTCTGCCCGGTGCCTCGCATGCGACGGAAGACGACGTGCTTCCTCCCCCACTTTCCTCTCTTGCACGCACGAAATTGAGTCGTGATCGTCGGCTCCCCTCACATGCTTTCCCTTGCACGTAGAGCACAAGGCGTGCGGCGATGGTGTTATGCCCTTGGACTTTATATGGGACATCATGGTGACAATGGCAAATATGCACATACAGTGTCCCTATTGATTGCTATCGCAATAAAATGTGTTATTCTCAGAATACATCCACATTTCTCCACATTCTCTACACCCCTCTCTCACAATTTTGTAAGTGGTCGCAGTAGCGTATAGTACACAGTGCAGTTCACTTATAGTGATACTACATATAACAATATATTCGATATAGCGATGAGTTGACTTAAGAATATCAACTTATGCATTAGTGCAATGAGGGAAAAACCCATGTACAGTCAAATCTCGATATGACGAATCACGCGGGACCACCGACAATAGTTCCATTATTCTGAAAGGTTGTTATAGTGAGAGCCCTAAAATTAAGGGTCGTGCCCACCAACCCATCAGTTCAGAAGTTGTCACTGTTTAAGCTATCCACAAAACACCACTGTTGGCTTTCGACTTGCACCGTTGTTGTTTACCGTAGATTCCGCCACCATGCACCACCGAAGCACTGTATAGTAAGCGTGACGCATGCAAAGCAGACGCTAACGCGGAGGAAACTATTGACACAAAGGAAGCTTCATGTCGCCTGCAAAGTGCAAGGCTTTTTGTTGTTTCTTTGCTTTTCATATTCCTTGCCGGGGTCACTGCAACTGTCTCATTTCGAAGCGGACAACTGAACTATGTCAACACGCAAGCTTGCGTAAATGACATTGTCAAGAAAGTGCAAAGTGCGACTGTGAGGCATCCCCGCGAGCATGGAGGTTACATTTCTCTACGCACGTAGCTAGTGTGGCTGCAGAAAGAAGTGCAAAAGAAAGAAGAGTGCACAGAAAGAAGGGCAAATTAAGGAATACACACGCCTCCGTTGCTAGGCGACACTTGCCTGGGTCGAGCATGCGCTCACATAACCGGATGCGTTGTTGCCTCTGCAATGGATAAAAACAGTCTCGCACGTGTTTTTATTAAGCCCCGTCTCAAGGTTATCCAAACTCGTGTGCTGAGGCATCCGCTTTCTGCACCTTGTCATCTGCTAGCCTACTGTTCCGGCTGCTCTGAAGGATACACGGAAATCTAACAATACGCAGATATCTTAAGATTAGTTTGTAGTATTGAGGCATTGTTAACATGAGCACAAAAACTGAATAACAATTGCTATTCGGAAAAGTTTGGTATCCTGAAGTTCGCAGTGCTGAAATATTTTTATGTTGAAAACATAGGAAGTCAGCAGGAGATTTCTGCAAATGCGGTGTTTGTAATAACGAGGTTTCACTGTATAACAAAATTTGATTCACCGCATATCAGATATAACGATCAAAATTTTGCCTTCTGGATGGTGTTTTCCATGCAGAATAATTGTGATATTTGCATTGCTAAGTTCGCCTTAGACAAACGATGCTGTGACGGGGCGACAAGCTTTCCTATGCGAGTTCATATCTGCTGCCATTACTGCGCAGCGCGTCCCACCCATGTGCCGATTGTGAAAGCCATGGAGAGCATCGCGAGTTGGCACAGCGCGTCCCAAGCTGGACCCAGCCACTTGGCGTCCACACGGAAATGCTCCGCACAGCCAGCAGACAGCCCAGTTAGTAGGAAGATGGCGCTGAGAAAGCACAAAGCTGTGTCGCTTAAGACGAAGCTGCAAATTTCGCAAAACTCAAAGAACAAGCTTGCGCAGGAGCGCCGTGATCATGACGGATGCAAGTAGGTGCCGTGTTGATCAACGGAAAAGGTGGGCTTTGTGCGCCAGGGTGAAACTGCCCATGATAGTGAAACCGACATGGTGGAAGCCGCCAACATTACTGAGCCCTGGGAGCATGTCGCTACTGAAGATGAAACAGGTGGTGCTTCGACGGAGGAGTATCTGAGGGCAGATAGTGCTGCCTTGTTCTGCGAAGAGGTATCCGATGGAGCGATCATTGTTGCGAAAGACGGCTGTATTGTGCAACGAAGGCGATGACAGCGGTGGTAGTAATGACAACATTGACAATGGCCTGTCTTTGACACCGACCCTAATCGAGTTGCTCATTTATTTCATGCAAGCTAAATTATTGCCGCCAGTGTTCACACAGCAGCTGGACGTGATGCACACCGCGGTTGTGAACCTAAAACTTCCGCAAATGTAAGTGCAGATTTCTGAGTATTTCAGCGTGCCTTACACTTGACACGCTGTTTAGAGGTACAACTGAATGTTTTATCCTTCACTGCCTGCTTTCTATGTCTGTTTATGGCGCAAGTGGCAAATTTGGTTTCGGAGCTACAAAAGTATGCTCGGCAGTTTTTGTCTTTTTTAAATGTACTGTATTTACTTGCCTAATGATCGCACCTCTGAATTTTGTCGTCAAAATTAATTTTTTTCCCTTTCCCACATAGAGGTTGCACCCAAAATTTGCCGCAGCTATATGTTGTGTGACATGTCTAGCTAATGATGATTGTGCTCACTATCTGTCGAATGCTGTCTAATGCTATGCAAACGACTCTTCAAGACATGCCAAGCGGTCTGCACGCACAAAACAGATTCTTAATTAAGCAGATGCCCCATTTCATTCCTTTCATCACTTTCCGCACTACCATAAAGAAAGAAAAATCTACAGCCAAACTTGCCTTGGCTTTATTATTTAAAGGATTTATAATGGTTGTGGTCAACAACAACAACAAAAATGGCGCCTTTTGATTCCTCTCGTCCGCACTCATGGGCATGCAGCAAATCGCGAGCGGCAACAATAATAGCCACATTTGCATTGATACATTAAAAGTGTACAGTATTCATATGCTGACGCTTGTAACACAGCTACGATATTTGCCCACACTTAGCGGAAACGTACCGAGTTAGGCTAGCAATGAAGACAAATGCCAGAGTTGTTGCAGCATGCCCGCCATGTGTTTGTATGTCACTGGCAGCTAAGCGCGCCAGTCTCTGATTCTGTGCCTTCAATGTGGACATGGCTATGTTATTGTCGCAGACTTGCCGATATTAACTATACTATTCATTACTGATTGGGAAGAAACTGTCTCAATGCACGTAATGTACTCACGAGAAGAAAAAAAAATCGCGTTCGGCTTGCTCCGCTGACCGTGGTGTCACGCACTGTTACAGCGGCAGATACCTGTTGGTTGACCTGTTGTCATCCCACAGCAAATGCGGGATGAAAAAGCAATTTTTTCTTTACACAGAAAATTTAACCCGCGTAATGATTGCACACCTGAAAAAAGTGCGATCATTATGCGAGTAAATATGGTGTGTGTGTGTGTGTGTGTGTGTGTGTGTGTGTATTGTCATGGGGATGAGAGTAGCCAAAAGGGATAAGAAATTGTATTTACAAAATATATACAGAGAGAGACGGCTGCAGGCTAGATGGCAGAACAACACGAGCGCTACTCTGATCGCAGTATTCTTCCACGATAGCGCGTAACAATATGACAGTCCAGATGTAGTGATAATCGGTTATATTGATAGGATTTTTCATTCTTTTTGATATTGTTGTAAGTGGACAGCACTGTACTGTGCATATAATAAATAGCACATATATTCATTTCACAGCAGGATGCACATATCTGGAGGTCCACACATGTGCAATATGTTCGTAATATCAAGCTGATAATGACACTTGATCTCAAAGCAATGCCTTGGCTCACAGAACAGGGCGACAGGTTGATTTTAAACTACCTGAACTATTTTATTCAGCAGCTAAGTCGAAATACTGTAATAGCCCATGTATTTAACATGTATTTCAACTTTTATATGCTTGCAACAGAAATCCGAATAAACACACAGGCTTGAATAACAGTGACGTGTGTGAAGTGAAGTTTGGGTCCGCAGGTAATCAGCCAGCAACTACAATAAAACAACATTAATGCGAATTTCATGGGACCGAGAAAGAAAATGTCCTAAATTACAGAATGTCAAATTATCGATGGTTCTTAAGAAAACAATAAACAAATGCTTGCTTCACCAACATGCTACTATTTGCTGAATGAATGAGCAAATCCTGTTTCTATTTTGCACAAAAGCAGTTCGGAAGCAGCAATTCTCTCGGAAGCAGCTCCAAACTGATTTTGTGCAGCACGAGCCAAACTACCGGCCACAGCATCTACGCTTCCGGACGACTTGTGGTACATATCGGGCTGTGCGGTGGGTGAACATAAAGCGTACCTGTGGCCCCAGATGTCACGAAAAGTTCAAGAGAACTTTTAGTTAAAATCTGCAAACTAATTTTCCACTGTGCCGGAGCTCTAGAAGACGAAGTCAATTTTACCATTGCAATGTTTTTTTCAAAGTTCCCGAGTATTCCAACATTTTCACAGCATTGCCAGAGTCTGAAAAATGCTGGCAACTGTAAATGTGTTATTAGTCGCCTGCTAGTGGTTGCACTAATTTGTACAGCAGTCCGAGTGCAGTTCAAGGCTCCAGTGAGTAGCCACATGCTGGCCCTGTGTAAGGCTCACCCCAGTAAAGAAATCCTAAAAACAAAGTGCCCATCTTAAACGACTAAATACGGTATGCGTTAACGGTATGAAACACAAATACACCTGGTTCTTGTCACTCCCACCATGATATATGTACCCTCCGGTGGCTGGGGAAGAGGAGCCTCTCGCATCTACCGACCTGTCGGATGATGGGGTCATCAGTGGTGGTGACCTTGTGGAAGATGCGGTTGATGCGCTGCAGGGGCCGCTCGTTCTTGCAGGTGACCAGGTTGTAGGCCTTGTCGTAGAACTCGACCGCGCCGCACCGGTACACGTCGTGCCCCTCGCCCACGGCGGGCAGGGAGAGCTTGAAGAGCCGGGGGAAGTCCATCTCCTCCAGCACCTTCCAGCTGGGGCGCACGGCCACCGAGGCCTCACGGTGCTTGACAGGCACCTGGCCACCCTTGTTGTCAAACTTCTGGCGCATCTGCTTCTGCCACTTGCGCACCTGCTGCATACGCTCCCTGCACAGAAGATTGGACAAGACCAGCGCAGAGGGTCACCATTGTCCGTGAAGATGAGTTAGTTCTAGAAATTCAGAGATCGTGTTTTTAATTTTAGTAGTGATCATGTTTTTCATTTTCCACAAGATGTTTGTTTCATTTTACACAGAGTGTAATATCATCATCATCATCATCATCATCATCATCATCATCATCATCATCCTATTTTATGTCCACTACAGGACGAAGGCACCTCCCTGCGATCTCCGATTACCCCTGTCCTGCGCCATCTGATTATAACTAGTGCCCGCAATTTCCTAATTTCATTGTCCCACCTATTCTTCTGCCATCCTCGACTGCGCTTCCCTTCTCTTGGCAGCCATTCTGTAATCCCAATGGTCCACCGGTTATCTTATGGCATTTTTCACTAGTCGATTTGGAGTGACTGCCAAAATCCTCGAGCGAACGCTCGGGTTTCACAAATTCGAATTGGCCAGCGGAATGCAAAAATGCTCTGCAGGGGATCACACAGGAAGTCTATGTACACATCACACAAACCGGTTCCGAAAACTATGCCTGACTTCCGCTCTGTATGTTTCCATGGCAACCAAAGTTGCCGTCCCCCGTGTGCAATTTGACCACGGCAGTCGCAGAGTCTGCCATTTCGATGTCGCACCCACAAGGATTGTGCATGGACAATGTACAAAGAAGGCTTTGTACAGCAGGTGCTAAACGCGAGCTCTATACAGCAGCACCGAACGCAGCCATTTTGCGAAGCAACACGATGTGGTGCATACCGACTTCACTTGAAGGTGGAAGTGACGCGAGCTATTTCCGCCCGAATCCGCGCCTCTGTGGTGGAGCATGTGAGAGCGATCCAACACAATCTGATCCGAAATGACCAGCGAAAAGTGCGAACCCACTCCAGATTGACCAGTGAAATTCGAATTTGTTGCCACGGAGCTAGAAATCGTGCTCCGAATCGACCAGTAAAGAACGTCATAAGCTACGCATTACATGGGATGCCCAGCTCCATTTTTTTTTTCTCTTAATGTTGATTAGAATGTCAGCTATTCTCGTTTGCACTCTGATCCACACCAATCTCTTCCCGTCTCTTAACGTTACACCTAGCATTCCTCGTTCCACAGCTCTTTGCGCGGTCCTTAACTTGTTCTCAAGCTTCTTTGTCAATCTCCAAGTTTATGCCCCATATGTTAGCACCGGTAGAATGCACTGGTTGTACATCTCTTTTTTCTTAATGATGATGGTAAGCTTCCAGTCAGGATCTGACAATGCCTGCCATATGCTCTCCAACCCATTTTTATTCTTCTGTGAATTTACTTCTCATGATCAGGGACTCCTGTGAGTCATTGACCTAGGTAAACATACTCCTTCACAGACTTTAGAGGCTGACTGGCAATCCTGAACTTCTGTTCCCTTGCCAGGCTATTCATCATTATCTTTGTCTTCTGCATATTAATCTTCAACCACACTCTTACACTCTCTCAATCATTCGTTGTAACTCGTCTCCAGTGTTGTTGAACAGGACAATGTCGTCTGCAAAGTGAAGATAGCTGAGATATTTGCCGTTGATCCTCACTCTTAAGCCTTCCCAGTTTAATAGCTTGAATAGTTCTTCGAAGCATGGAGTGAATAGCATTGGGGAGATTGTGTCTCCTTGTCTGACCACTTATAGATTGTAATATATTGATTAAAAATCTTTTTAACTCTATATTCAATCTATCAATCAAATCCTCTTAAACAGAGAAAAAAGGTAACCAGAATAAAGCCTCACAAACTGCAGCTTGACACAGTCTGCCCCCCCCCCCCCCCCAAGTTCAATTCGGCAGTGAGCCGCACTGGCCCATGTATAAGGTGGCCTGCCATATGCAAGCACTGCATAAAGGAAAGAAGGTGAGAAAAAAGGAACTAACATAATACATTCAGCCACAAAACAAAGGTTTAGCTAACGAAAACTGCAAAGCCTCAGTTATGAAATGATGCAATGGTAATAAACTCAGGTGCAGACCAAAAAAGAAAAGAAAAAGAAAAGCGTGTCGAAAAGATTGAATACTGAGAAAAGCTAGGCGTGATAGTAAATGCATCTCTCAGCCTTGCACATAAGGCAAGGGGTGCCTTCAAGGCCAAGGATTCTTGGAAAAAACATTACCTTATATTCAAATAAAAATGGTATACCGTGAGGGTCAATAAGTATTGCAGAGAGGCATTAGAGAGAGGCATTACCAATACGCTTTGCTGAATTTGCTTCGTTATACTCTATGATTCATTATATCTGATATGCCCACATTTGCTATATTGAGGTTCAAGCGTGTCATTGTGCACTTGCTGTTGGCACTCCCAATGCACACACAAATTCCACACATAAGACTGTTCTTAGCCATTGAAGAGAAAGATGTTGCAGGAACCCCTACAGATGATTGTCAAAGTAAGCGAATAGCTTACGCAGAGTGGATAAGTTAAATTGACACGCTGGCAATACCTTTCAAGTCCACTGCTGACGTCGATAAATGTCTGATGATGGCAGCACAAAGTATATTTGGGAAGTTTCGGTACAGTAGAACCTTGTTCATATACACGTTTCTGGGGTGGGAAAATGTTAGAAAATGCGTACCGTATTAACTCGAGCTTCTTTACATGATTTTCGTTGGTGGAACTCGACCCTTGCATTACATTTGAATAATGGCAGAATTCGCAAATTATAAAACAAATATCCTAAATTCAGCAGTTTTTAGCGTTACGTTGGCAGCCTGTACCTTTACATCTCAATCCAGTCCATACACTCTAAAAGCAGCTGCACCCTTTGGGGTGTATATTTGGCACCCACAAAAACCGTCACCTGTCTTGCGTGCGGTTCATTTCTTGAAAACGCTGCACTCGTTACTTTCCTGTCGAGAATGCTCTGCCATGCTGATAACCTGCATGCCGTTAGCAACTGGGAAGTACCGGGCTCACAGTGTTAAAGAAAGGAAATGTGGGCAAGACAGATGACGACTATTGTGCGGCAAATATACACCCCAAAGGGTGCAACTGTTTTTAATGTGTAGAGAACTCGACTGAAGTCAAAACTTGTTTTTCTCCTTGGAATCGACACTGTACTGGTGACTGGTGTTACAGTTATGATGCTGCATAAACCTGTAGTCCTTCACACTTTGACTCCAATTATTCGATATGATGCCCGATTCGAGAGACAAGCAATTTTGATGGCCGAGAAGGAGGGAAACTCCGCCATTGCTCGGTGGCTTGACGTCGTTGATTCACAGATGGCAGGACCAGCAGAAGGCCAATTCACAGCCGCTTGGAAGAATTCTGGACCTCACAGCGGCCTGGTACCGCCCCTGAATGAAATGGCCGTGTGGCCTCTTTCGATGTACTCAGTGGCACGGCCAGGGAGCGGGAAGGAGGGCTGCCGTGCTTCAGCCTCCCCTCTCCCCGAAATTTTTCTAGCTGGCGCGCTGCTCCTTTTTATGCCTGGCGCGTCGCCTACAAACAAAGGTGCATATCCTTCGAACGCCCGCCCCAGACAAGCACAGGATAGGACATGCCTTCAGGTAAACCAAGGGCCTGCTCAAGGTAGTCCTCTAAAGTCTTGCTACTACGAACATCACATTAAGGAAGTTTTCAGATTTATGAATATCTTTAAATACCTGTAAGAATGCCTATACAGTCGAACCCACTTACAGTAAAAGCTCGTTAATTCGAAATTTTCGATAATTAGAAGTAGCAGCCGCGGTCCATCCAGCAATGTATTGAAAGCAATATGTAACACATCCCACTAATTCACACTGAAATACACCCTGCCACCGATAATTCGAACTCCGCGTCACTGTAGATAGTGAGAGTGCTAGCGTAGAGAAAGGATTTCAACAAGAGGGGACACTCGGCGAAAAGTGGCGACAGGAAATACATCACGCTAGTATTAACGCTGACCGTTTGCTGCCGCGAGCATCGAAAAAAGAAAAGAGAATGTGAAATGAAGTTAAGACGTTATTTCATTTTTTTTTATTGTTTCCTGGCAAAACTAAAAATATTTACATATAAATTGAATTGTACTTTGCGGCTTACTTTTCTTCCGTTGCCTAGCGACAGGCAAACAACGCGCCAGGCGCATGCGTCATTCGTCCGACACACCACTGAAGCGAGCGAGACCGGCTGCGCATCTGAGCGTAGGCCTGTTTGGCGACCCATCTGGCTGTTTTTCTACTCTTGGATTTAGCTTGGTTTGTTGGGCTCCCTGCGAATTCTTCCGTTCTTTCTGCACTTCGACATGGCACCACTGCACTATTGGACTATGGCAAGGTGAGAAATTTTGTTCGACAGTCTGCAACGCATTTCACGCAATTGGGCTTACGGAGACTTGTGACACAGTTAGCGAAGAACAGCTCGGCCGTCGTGGTGCACTCGAGTGGAATTAATGACTCGTACTGGGAGATGCTTGCAGTGCTTTCTATGAGCCCCAACATTATTTTAACTTACTTTGGTAGCTTTCGGGGACGCTGGTCTCGCACAGGGCCCTGTGATGCAATGTTGCGCGCATTGAATCTTACTGGGACAAGTTTTGGCACTTTCTCTAACCCCCAACATTACTGTAACTAATTTCGTTACTTTTTGCGGTACTTTCCAAGCGTAGTGGCCACGCCTGGCGTTGTGATGCGGCTAGCGAAAAGCAGCTCGGCTGTCTGGCACAGATCTTTCGCCTATACTGAATCTTACTGGGACAAGTTCGTGACACTTTCTCTGACCCCCAACATGATTATAATTAATTTCGTTGCATTTTGGAATAATTTGAAGGCACACTCGCCATGCCTGTCGCGATGCAGCGACAAGCAGCTCGGCCATGGTGACAAAGTTAGTTTGGAGCATACTGAATCTTACTGCAACAAGTTTGTAACAATTTTTATGGCCCCGCAACAACTTAAACCTTCTTTCGGTGCTCACGCTTGTCAAAAACGCGACGAGCAATTGCAAAGAGCAATAACACGGGAGAGCGTTGCTTGCACCGGCAGAACACGCAAAAGATAACACCAAGGAACTCAAACACCAAGAATTTGTAACTTGAAAATTCTGTCTTCTGAACGACTGAACACGGGATTTGCAACCACACATTTGTCTTGAGTGCGAGTAGCGAAAATTCTGCGAGCATCCAGCATGGTCTGGTTGAGGGCTTGGGTTGTCGTCACCTCTATGCATTCGTAGCATACTATCAGGTCGATTGCAGCCAAGTTTTTTTTGGAAACATGCAGTAGTCCGTGTATTCGTGCTCTTAAAGTGCAGGAAATAAGTCCCGGGGAGAGAGGAATGCTTGCAAATAGGATGTTTTCGTGGTATGTACGGTATTGTTTGAAATGAGTTGGGTATTTTCTATGCCATGTATGTAAAAGCGAACTGCTTTTGTTTGTAATGCCGCCCATTCACCACTTTTGCACGTTTCACCTCTACATGCATTATTCGTATGTGTTAATACCAAATGACACATGCTTGTAATTTACTTTTCTTCAGCTGATGTCATCCGGTGGAGGTTCGAATGGGAACTACTGCTGCTTACCTGGTGCCACAACGTTGTAGGAATGCACAAAAAGCCCACAACGACCATTTATATAGAATAAAATAAACATTTCCTCATTTCACAAGGCGTCTTGCGTCATGAGGAAATTGCACGTGGCACATATTCAATGGAGGCTTGTAAAGATCGTTCGCAATCATTTTTACTTAATAATAAAGCGATTTCGCACGAAGACTGTGCGCGGCTGAGCTGTAGAAGAGATTAAAAAAAAAGCATCGATCAGCGCAGCTGGCATAACGTTTACCATTTATCATTCAAAACGCGTACATGAAACCGAAACTGGAAGTGTGCCTCAGGTGTTAATGCCGGCGGCTTGGTAAGCTGCAGTCCATTCGGCCACTGGGCTCTATGGGAATGTCCACTCTTGTTGAATCCTTTCTCTATGGTGCTAGTGCGCTGCAGCACGTTAGCAACATTGATGCCGCCGTGCGGCTTTGCTTTTTCCATCTGCGGCCCTTTCTTTAGGCCTGACTGGAGAGCGGCGCATTTGCGCCTGGCCAGGCATGGTCTGTTGCCGGTCGCTTCTCTCATGTGAGGTTCCGTATAAAGTTCAAGGGCTATAGAATTGTCGCCGTGCGCCGCATGCTGTATGTGCGAGCGAAAGCATGCGAGAGTGAGCTGGCGAACGTGGCTCAATCTCGCGTGTGCGAGCGAGGAAGACGGGGCAGATGCTCGCCCTCTCCTGTCGCGCACGAGGCATGGGGGTGAGGCAGAGGGAGGGGGACGTTCTCCGGCGGCTGCTGCTTAAAGGAGTACTGACACACAAAAAATCCACGTGGTTCTTTCTGCTTTAATAAGTAGTTAATGACCCAGTAATCACAGCACGAAACCTCATTTACTTCAGAGCGCGACAGGTAATTATTTGCAGTCTTTTTTGTAGCGAACAGTCGAAGTTTCGGTTCCAGAGAGCAACGAAACGGGGCAAACGGGAGTGTAAACAAAGTGGTCACGTGTTCGCAAAAAACCATGACGTATGCTCTGACGTGCAGCCAGCGTGCGCGACCAACTTGCTGAATATTGTCGTGCGACTGCCGCATCGGTCGGACGACCGCAGCCAATGACAGCGTCGGTAGCGTGAACGTCATGGCCACATGGTAGACCCGGCGGGGCGGGGCCGGCGAGCGGGCGCCTCACCGCTCCGATCATGTCTTGTTGTTTTTTTCTGGCCGAAACGCGGACTTCTTTCGCCGCTGACGACGGCGCATAAATGGGCTACAATTTGTTTCTGACACGAAATAACTCCTAGAACAAAGTGACCTCGAAAGAGTGCGAGTAATCAAACGGTGTGCGAAATAGTAAATCGTTGGCGTGATTTCTACTCGGACGCGGTAAGAGCAGACGCGCCAGCAATCGTCTGTATACGAAGCGGCTCGCCTGACTGGCCTGTTTACTCATCGCTACTAACGGCTCCGGGAAAACTAACCGTATTTTCACTTAAGAGAAACATAAATGTTCAGGCATTGATTGTGCTGATGAATTTAGGCGCTTTATTACGAGCTGCGGACGCATCGCAAGGACCCTCGGCCCCAGTTAGACGGCCGGCGAGCTAGGCCTACATCGTCTCCCAGCGATCGCAAGCTCGCTTGGCATGCTCGTTCGCTTCTGTCGGCGCCAAAGAAATCAAATGTGCTGCAGTTTAAGCGTGACATAACCGTGTACACGTTGTGTCGACTAGCATAGGCGCTTCGTTATACGAGCTGCAAGCGATCGTGTCACAAGCGCAACCGGTGATTCGATGGCCCAGCGAGCTATGCCCGCCGGCTCCTGGCCATCGGCGGCTGTCAACGGATCCGATACTGCTAACGTGGCCTTGCGGAAACACGCCTGCAGTGCTCGCATAGACGTGTTTATATTGTCATCGTTTGTTTCAAACAAGATAGCTGTGCAAATACGGTTGCTTTCACTTTCTGTTCGAACTTACGCAGGATTCCGAACTTCCACACAGGGGCGCCGGTTCTGGGCCGCCGCTCGCTCAATTGTACCATGTGTCCCGAATCGCCGCATGCGGCAAGTCGCACATGACGCGCCGTACTACAGATCGCACGGAAAATCGCGCCATGTGTCTCGCGCTTTAGACGTGGCCAATCACTTAGCGACTCAGATATTGCGGCCGGCGATGCCGAGGACGAATCTCAACAAAACCCTCGCATTGGCCACAATCAATGGTAAGACACAACAAATCGGCGTTGAACGTTGTGGCAGCGCAGTCAAGCTGATAGTGTGGGAAATATCCCGATGGACACGACAAAAACTGCAGTTGCAGCGACACAGAGAGCGTCCCACTACAAGTACAACAGCTAGAACAAGCAACAACAGAGGAGAAGAGCACATGTAAGCCGCATGGCAGCCAACGAAAATTCGTGACGCAGCCACATGACGTAGCGTTTTCTTGGCTATTTACGATTCCGGTTGACGTCAATGTCGCGAGGTGCTCTGTTTTGCGGTTGGCTGCGCGCACATAGTTTAAAATTGATTTTAAATATGTTCTAAGCGATATTCGCCGCTGATATTTTATAGACAATGTGTGTGTGACCAACTAAATCGATCTCACAAGTTATCTCGACTTCATATTTTTGTGTCGGTGCTCCTTTAAGGCGCGGCTATGCTGGCACCATATTTTGAAAGCAATCTGCGATGTGGCCAAAGTGCGCGCCTGTGTGGGCCTCATTTCCAAAGTGATCTGCGATGTTTGCAGAGTGCGTGTAGTGCCGGTAGCTTTGTATACAATGTGCTTTCTATGTTTCATTCACGTTGAAGTGAAAGCTGTACGAAGGTCAATTCGCTCATTGCTAATGCTGCAATTCCTTACTCCAGCATTTTTCAGCAAGTTTCCGTAGTCATCGAGCGAGATGTGTTCATGTTAACCTGTGCGTGCGTGACACCGTACTTGTTAATTTAGTTAGTAAGCAAATGTTTACAAATTTATACAGCCAATAAAACCACTATCCTTGTTTCGTATAGCTATCTACTAATTTGCTATCACAATCAATGCTTCACTTTTCTGGCGAAACTGCAACATTTTTTCCTGCGAAGTTTATTACGGTCCTGAGAAGTTTATTGTAACGAGATCCTACTGTAGTTGTATTATTATGCCCCAAGCATGAGAAACTTAACAGAGAATAATGCACCCCCCCCCCCCCAAAGAAGATCCTGGCTACGCGCCTGAAAATACTTAATCTCAAACAAGCTTGAAGATGACGTGATCTCATGGAATGACTTACGGAGATAGTTTCGCTTTCGCGAGACTTAGCTCGTCCTGGCACCAAACCCCTCGACATATATGGCCGATGGTGCTCTTGGCACTGATAATGAGCATGGCTGAGTGCCAAAAAACAACTGTTTGGGACGCTTTCGGTGTCACGCAAAATATAGCGGAAGTGAAGCTAGCTCCGAAATGGATCGCCCAAGAATACCCCCCAAGACGACGATAAGTGAAGAGAACTTATTTCCAAACTGTAATTTCTTGAATAAAGGTACCATTTCTTCCATTCATCTTACGTTACATTCACGGTTTCATTTTTCTTGTTTATTTTGTGTGAATGCAAAGTAGACCCTCGCGTTAAAATTGCAGTCATGTTACATTTGAGTAAATAAGGTACTACCCGGGAAAACGTAAGATCCAAGGTCACAAAAAAATTCGGCAGAGTCGATTGTAATTGACAGCTACGTAATGTGAACTGTTGCACGAGTCCCTGTAGCACAAGGCACCGATGTCTGCCGACCTGCTGAGGCACTAGCGGCCAGAGGCGCGCAATGTCGCTCTTGTGGCTTCGGCAAGCTCGCGTTCGCATTCTTTGAATTCGGCCAGAGTCAGCAGCTCCTTTGGGTGGAGCATTTCGGCAGGAAGTTCTTGCGTGCCCACTCAGCGAGAATCTTTGCGGTCCAAGACGCAAAGGCACGTCTAGCTAGTGGGGCAAGAGTGGCCCATGACACCTACTGTCTTAAGACAGTGATGGGAAATAGAGCTGGTGGGCAATATCAGAATACAATGCCACCAGAGTGAAACACGATGGTCACTTCGTGCCGCCGCAGGCACATAGGGTTATCGCCTATCAAAAGCACGCAGCACGCTTCCTATGCCACATGCACTGTGAAAGATTTAAAACATAATTGAATTCTGGTGTTTTAGGCGCCAAAACCATGATATGATTATGAGACATGCCGCTTTAGACGGTTCTGGATTCCACCTGGGGTCCTTTACCGTGCATGGTACACGAGCGTTCTTGCACTTCGGCTCCACAAAAATGCAGCCCCTGTCGCCAGAATTTCTTCCCACAATCTCAGGCCTAGCAATGCAACACCAAAGCCACTACGCCACCATGGCGGCTATGTGAACAGACAGGTGAAAATGCTTATTGCAGCGGCAACACAGCTGTCGAGGGTGACACGTGACAATCCGCGAGGAGATTCACTGGTACCATAACAGGAAACCGAGGGCGTGGTGTCATTTTCATGCAATGCAGGTGGGGAAGTACTGCAGGGAAGCTGCCACTGCGGACGCCTACTGCTCTCAGTCACGCGTGCGTTGCGGCTTTTTCTTTTTCTTTTTTTTTTCACATGGGCTCTACTTGCTAGAAGACATATCACATGATCGCAATTTGGTGACATATTGAAAGTTGGTGCCAGAAGATAATGTTTTTTGGAACACTATTAATAGATAAAAAAGAAATTTAACTGTATTGGTAATTTTTTTTCCTTATCGACCATGAACGTTGGCACCCGAAAATCATGTGAAACCAGGTCATATCAACAAGGTGTTACTGTTGATGGCATGACACCATGACGACGGCTGCATACTTATGCTATTCCACTCACTTACTCCAAGGCCAGATACTCCATTGACCATATGCTTTAAGATAGTGCAGATCACGCACACTCTGGAAGTCGGTCTAAGCGAGGCTTTGGTGCTTTGGTGAGCTGGCAACATGAAATGGCACACGTCGACAAGAGATGCGCACATACCAGACTTCGGCGATGAATACGCCCTGCAACCATCAGCCCAGGTGGCACAACAACGCGACAACAAGCCATAACTGCCATCACCAATCGGAGCATCTAAATCATCAAACGCCAAAAAACTCTCATGTAAACACACATGCATCTTAAAGATCTAGCTGGATTTGACGATGAACATGCCTTGCCACTTGGTTGCACAAGAACATGCGCCTTTTGCTCTGGCGAAGAAAGTCCATCCAAGAAAACGGGTGAAAGAGCCAAACACGGCCACATGCTTTAAAAATGTTCTCGAACTAACAAAGCTAAACAAAGTGTGACCACGGACATTACATAAACAAATGAAAACAAATGTGACATTATCAAATGAGCACCTGACAAGCTGTGAACTTGTAACATTCGTAAAATTACCACAGACACGACATGGGGAGGGAGCAACAGCATGCATGTTTTAAATGTGTGCCCAGTGTTTACCTTTCATAGGAGACACAATTTATTAATTATGATTTATCTTTGAATACAGCGCACAAGCAGCCCCAAATTTGGAAGTGCAGAGACTGACGAGTAAAACATTGTTTTTTATATCCCCGCAACTATTTCAGCAACCTTGTTGTTGCCAATTCCGAAGGCTCCAGGAAGCTGTCAGAATAAAATTGCTTGAAGCAAGTACGCCTGCGGTGTGCGTCCACCATTAGAAGACTTCCAAGTGTATGGTTGTGCTCACTAGCCACACTTTTTCACAAACAGCATTTTTCGTAAAACGTGATGCAACGTTAGTAAAATCACAGAATGGGCACAGATTCGTTAACTTTGCGGAAAACTTGGCGGCAGGTATGGAAATGAGTACCTGCGGCAGTGAATTAGTGGCTATAGAGTTTTCCTGCTAAACATAAGGACATTGGCTCAATCCTCAGTCATGGCAGCCACATTTTAATGGTAGCAGCATAAAAAAAATAATGTTGTTAGATTTAGATGCACACACACATATATATATAAAACCAAGCTCGATGAACACTCGTTCGGTGCTTCTGAAAGCCAATGTGTTGCTTTGGTTTGTTAAGCCTCAATTTCCTTCCAGGTAACAGAAAACCTGCCACTATGGTTGACTTACTGATCACAAACTGTGTTGGCAATGCAGACACATGACATTACGAACAGGCTAACCAACCACCGTTTGGTCTGCATTGCCTACATGCGACAAAAAAATTAAATTACGGGGTATTACATGCCAAAACCACTTTCTGATTATGAGGCACGCCGTAGTGGAGGACTCCGGAAATTTCGACCACCTGGGGTTCTTTAACGTGCACCTAAATCTAAGTAAACGGGTGTTTTCGCATTTCGCCCCCATCGAAATGCGGCCGCTGTGGCCGGGATTCGATCCCGCGACCTCGTGCTCAGCAGCCTACCACCATAGCCACTGAGCAACCACGGCGGGTTACATGCGACAATGCCAGGACAGGGACCAACAGGGAGAGGCTCACCGTTCACGACCTTTGGCCGACTTGGAGAGCACCTGCAGCTGCTGCTGTTGCACCAGCTTCTGCCGCTCACGGCTCCGCATGTTGCGTTGCTGAAAAACCACCAGATGGTCAAGCGACAACCTCAAGGCGGATGACAACAACACAGCAGTTCTACTACAGGAAATACATCTGCTACAGGTTGATGCTGGCATAGCTTCCAGTTCTGCTTTTCCTTTTTATTTCTGTGCTTCCTCAGTGGCTTTCATGGCTTCATTGTCTGTTGGATTCATACGGTTGTGAAGATCGAGCCCCTCAGTTCCTCTTCTTCCCATTCATGCCACATGCACTTATTTATTTATAGCACCCTCTATTTATAGTACCCTCTACAGTACCCCCTATTTATAGTGTGTTACAGAAGGGAGGTGGTAAATATGGGAAGGTTGTTAAGCTTCAGCATTTAAGAGCCAACCTGCCAGCTTTAAAATTCGATAAAATGCAACAGTTGAAAGCCCTAAAAACTGTCTAATTACTCAAGGAGCTGGCTGTATTATTAAAAGTTTGTAGGCTTCGTTTCACAGGGACATTGTAAACAGGCACTCCACCCAAGAATGATCTGTACCACAGACAAACAGATGCTTAGGAAGTTTGTTCATGTAACGGACACTAATGTTTCAGCTGCCATAACGCATCTGTTCTATAAGTTGATGTCAGTGCAACACAGGTAGTGTCTGCACAGCCAATCAGTCTGACAAATCAAGCTATTAATGATCGAGCAGCAACTGCGGTTGCATTCTCAAAAATAGTTTTGCTCTAAACTAGGACTCAAATGAAAAATCGCCAAATGGCTGGTGTCAGCACAAGTCTAAATAAACTAAAGACTGACACAATATACCTCCTTCCTGTTGTGTTTGTATCGCCTGTTTTCAGCTGATAGTAAATGCAGACACTGAAAACGTTACTCAGGCAGTTTGCATCCAAAATGACAGCTCAGAAATAAATCCCAAGCCTACAGTTTGTATTCACAAATTTTTTTCCTAGTTAAATAATTTAATGTAAATAATTAAAAATTCCCCTTTCTTTTTTTTCCTTTTCACATTTCAAAAGTTTGCTTGTGTGCAGGACAACACTCGTGTGTAATGGACATTGGGAGAAGCATTGCCTGCGAACTCGAGGCTCAGGAAGCCAATTCAAATTCTTTACTAGCTTACGCTCACATAAAATACTAATTTCAGAGTTCCTGGTGAGGCAGGAAACAACACGAATAACCAAGAATGAAATTTTTATTCTATGGCATAATGCATTTCCATCATTAGTGTAGGGCATGCATCAAGTAGGTGTCAATGCTACAACACGTGCATACACAAAGATCAAGTGGGGGAATAAAGATTGAAGCACGTGGTACTTTACATTTCATGACATGCAAGTCTGATGTGCTCGCACATCTTACAAAATGGAATTCACTGCATTGCTGGCCAGGTTTAAGGTCAAGCTGACTAAAGACTCTTTACAGTGCAAGAACTTCTTCCACAGTATTCATGTGAGATTCCAATATCCCATATATTGTGCTAATTTCTATTGGTGGGCCTCACCTAATTCTTTAAAGGAGCACTGCAATACTTTTTAAATACGGCTTGCAATCTGTACACAGTGCAGCTGCGCACACGTGAGCCTAATATTATTCCTCTAGATGTAGCTGGGAGCCCACAATCTCACATACAACACAAACAAACAAATAAAAGATAGCTTTCCCTTTCCTTCCGTGCCTTTGATGTGATAAGCCCGGCCAACAGTCGACAGATGCGAGTGGGTGATTGTTCATGATCGCGAGTTTACTGCGGCACATGAAGACTCCTGTAACCCTCTAGCAATTGAGAAACGGGATGGTTGTCAATGTGCCTGGCCCGTCCTTGTCATCTCTTTAATGACAACATCATCTCTTGTCCTTGTCATCTCTTTCTCGGACATCAACTTTGAAGGGTTACCACAGGTGCACCACAGAAGGAAGAAAAAGGAACAAAGATGCGACAAGCAGGACATTGCCATCCGTGCTGCCCCAGCTGAAAGGTAATGTGCTTAGGAGGAATGGGCGAGGAAGGCATGGCACCCTCGGCATTGCACTCCTGTGTGCCCTCAGTTTTGAAAACATGTTTGCAGGTCCTCTCGAGTGGACAGTGCCAATCCACGAATCGCTCAGAGGAAATGCTGCTCACCTGGTTCATACGGAAGCGGCCACGTTGGTGCATTGGCTTGTGCATGCGTGTGGTGTCCACCAGCTGGAAGGTGCTCTCGTCTTCGTCATGGTAGTATGCGTACTGAGTGCCCGACCCAAATTGCGATGAGTACTTGTCTGCAACGATGGAGGGTAAGGTCACAGAAGGGGCAAGCGGACGTGCGGGGAAATGCGCAAAAGTTTGCAAGGCACTCGGCTAATGTGGCCAGACCCCAAGATGGGACAGGAGGAATATGTACTGAGCAAATAAACGGGCTAAAAGACTCAGTGAGCAGTGGGTTCACTGCTGTGACATTGAACTTTAGTGACTAGCTTAGAGAAACACTAAGTAGAAACAACAGATCAGTTCAGACTCGTAAAGCATTCTTAGACAAAACTGTATTTTCCTTTATCTCATAGCAAGAGATTTACTACTAGAAGAGAAAATAAAGGCTAAAAGTCCCATTTCCTTAATTTTGCATTGTGATGCCAGCACTGTATGTCAGTGCGACATCATGAATTTTGATGGTTTTTCTTTTTCTTCTATCTTCAGTCTCACTCTCTTTAGAATACCACATAGTATGTCTATAGAGAAATTAAAGAAATTAAATAGGGGAAAGCAGACATAGTCAAAATTCATGTTGTCACAGCAAGCTGTTGCAGGAAAGCACCTTTTGTTTTTTGCACCTATACTGGCTTCTAAAGCCTACTTTCATCCTTATGGCCTATTGTCCAACGTAACTTACAAACACATGTTCTTGTGGCTCAATGTACCTTTAGTATCCCTTTAATTTCTTTTTCGTATGGAATGCTACCAACTTGGGATGTAGTAAGTTTGCATTGCCTTCTGGCAATTTAATGAGATGACTGCCTGTGTGCGACTATTGTTGTGTGCATACGCTAACATTCTGGGACACAGCAGCCCTCTAATACACACCCGCAGGCAAAATAAGCTTCACTCTCAGTGCAGTGTCCTGCAAAAGCTACAGTGTTCAAGTCTTTCATACATATTGTCCCATAGCAATCTGCTATGCAATGTAACGTAACATCTCAATGGGACTCTTGAGGTATTAATAAATAAATAAATAAATATAGTGTATACATGTGCACCTTCAGCACACAGTTGGACAATGGCTTTAGTTATAGTGCACTGAAAGTAGGCTAGTATGGCACCAGCAAAAAAAAAAAAAAAAAAGAATGAAAGAAAAGAAAAAAAAAAGAATGTGTGCTCCCAAGGTGGCATAATCACATCGCCAGTACAGCTGCACAAGCCAGCGTACTAGCAATTCTTAAGAGAAAACAAACGAGACGGATGCAGGTCTGAAGTGCGTGAGGTTGAGTTAATTGGTGCAATCATAACAGCACACGTGGGTGTCGCGTCACCAGATTAAAACCGGCAAAAGAGGTTTAATGAAGCGCAGTTGGTTCGCACGACGAAAGTGTCGCGCGAGACGATGCCGAACAGCATCGCCACGCTTCGCGAACAAGGTTCTCAGCGTGGCACCAGCCGATCAGTAATAACTTCGCATCGAGCAAGCTTCGTTAGCCAGCAAATTAGTGGGATCGCGTTGACGATTCGCACACCCGGCGGCTGCGGTACAATGACCAGACCGCACTCCACGACGCTAATGCTCGCTTCACAAAACTGCGGAAACCTCGGCCCGCAGTGGTAATGTCCGCACTTCACAGCGATCGCGTGTCGGACGGTAAAAATGTTCACAGAGACGGTGCGTCACTTCAGCGACGCACGGAATGTGTCGCACATCATTCAGACAGAGGAAAAGACTCACTGGCCGCTCTCCTGTCCTGATACGTGGTTCCCGTCCAGTCAGCCACCTGCGCAAACGTACGCGAGGCCCGTCAAACACGGAGCACATGCGACGACGCATCGCGATCGGCGACCGCAAGAGGCCGGCTGTAAACGTGTGGCGAGCATGCCGGCGGCACTTCGCTAAGCCTCACCTTGCCGAGACGGTCGCTCTTGGCGAACGGCTGGTACGGCATGTCCTGGTATTTCTGAGGTATGGCGCAGGGACCCCATCCATTGGGGTTGTCCTGTATCGGCGGCAGCACGAAGCGAGCCGTCATTGTGGACGAGGAGTTTGTGTTGCACCCGGTGTCGGCTACCATATGCGTCAAGCCGTATGCCAAGGCAATGGCCAAGGAAAGCGGACCGCTAAGCGGAAGCTGTGGGCTGTAGCCGTTGCGGACGACCGGAAGTCGGGGTTGCCTTCAGGTTGCGGATAAATGCGACAAATGACGCGAAAAACAGAACCGAAACTGAACCACGAAACTGAATTTTTTTTTCGCCGTCTTGCGTAGAGTTTCTCACTATATTACCTAGAGGGAAATCTGGCGATGCGGTATGCGCGGGAATGCCCATAGAGTTTCATACAGTAATTACTACAGGGAACTCTGGCACTGCAGTCGTTGAAACAGTTTTGAAAGTAGCGACACTCTCCTCCTCGCGGCGCTTTTCTCCTCGATTCTCCTCGCACGCCGGCTCCGCACGGCACGCTTTTTCTCCTTGGTTCCCACGGACCATGCCACGGACCACAGCATTCTATGGAGGCGTGTAATTTTGGGCCAGTTGCGCGCCCCAGTGGTGTTGAAAATATTGAGATATGCTGATAACAGCATCGATAATGCTGAAGGCAACGTTTATGAGGAGGTTGGCATTTTCTTAAAGCCGTTAGAAAAGGAGCTTTGAGGCGAGTTCTATATACTCCAGACAATTTTTCTGCCAGATGATGAGATGCTCTACTTAGTGCGTCTGATCTAGTATTGCTTGTGGCACATCCCTTGAAAGCCTTAAATCTCTGTTTCAAGGTCGCGTTGTGCGAATATCACATGACCGAAAGAAGGCTGGAAGTGAACCAAAGCATGTGCAGCCGTGTAAAGAGATGATTACTAATTAGCAAAGTTACGTAATGATTGATTAGTGATTGGATTAAGATGAATTCAGGTGCATAAATGATAATGAAGGTGGATTAAAGTCGATGAAGGTGTATTAGTAAATGAAGGGGGATTGAAGTGACTGAAGAAGGATTCGGGTGGTATAAAGAGGATTAAGGTCATTAAGGATGATTAGGGTGGTTTTAATCTCCAATCGGTTTCAATACTCCATAAAGCCTAATTCACCTGAATCCACCTTAATGCTCCCTTATCCACCTTAATCCTCCTTCATACTTCATCCTTAATTCTTAATCCTTCTTCATTCATATTATCCTTCCTTGCTTGAAAACCCACCCCTTATGTATAATGCAATAATGTATGTAATGTAATAACAAAGAACCAATATTATAATATTCTTTCTTTGTTTCCCTCTCCCCCCACTGTAATGCCTACGGGCGCTGTGGGTATTGTGATAAATAAATAAAATAAAACTGAACTGGATAAAAGTAAATAAAGAGGATTATAAGGTCGATTAAGGAGTATTAGGGTGGGTTAAAGTTGATAAATGTGGATTAAAGTGCATTAAGGAGGATTATCATGGATTAGGGTGCATTAAAGTGAACGAGAGGATTAAGGCCCATAAGGAAGGATTAGGGTGGATTAAGGTCGATAAAGGTGGATTATGGTAAACTAAGGTACGTTAAGTTGGATTAAGGATTAGCATGGATTAAGGTTTATTACAGTAGGATTTACAACCTTAATCCTCCTTCATCCACCCTAATCCTTGAATAAAGGGAAAATCAGACATCCACCCGTTCGTAGCAATTGCTACAAAGGAAACCCATACGGGTTCCTCGAAAGAAAACGCCTCATTGTTGAAGAAAAATTCGTCCTGGTCCGGGACTCGAACCCGGGACCACCGCCTTTCCGGGGCAGCCGCTCTACCATCTGAGCTAACCAGGCGGCTAGCAGATGGCAGGGCGAAGTCGAATTTCTCGACAACACGAAGCAAAGGCAAGTGATTGACGTAGTAGTTCTGCGGAAACCCGCAAGGTGGAGAGAATTCGAAGTAATGAATAAAGGGAAAATCAGAACCGCTCTACCATCTGCTAGCCGCCTGGTTGGCTCAGATGGTAGAGCGGCTGCCCCGGAAAGGCGGTGGTCCCGGGTTCGAGTCCCGGACCAGGACGAATTTTTCTTCAACAATGAGGCGTTTTCTTTCGAGGAACCCGTATGGGTTTCCTTTGTAGCAATTGCTACGAACGGGCGGATGTCTGATTTTCCCTTTATTCATTACTTCTCTCCACCTTGCGGGTTTCCGCAGAACTACTACGTCAATCACTTGCCTTTGCTTCGTGTTGTCGAGAAATTCGACTTCGCCCTGCCATCTGCTAGCCGCCTGGTTAGCTCAGATGGTAGAGCGGCTGCCCCGGAAAGGCGGTGGTCCCGGGTTCGAGTCCCGGACCAGGACGAATTTTTCTTCAACAATGAGGCGTTTTCTTTCGAGGAACCCGTATGGGTTTCCTTTGTAGCAATTGCTACGAACGGGTGGATGTCTGATTTTCCCTTTATTCATCACTTCTCTCCACCTTGCGGGTTTCCGCAGAACTACTACGCCACCCTAATCCTTGTTCATACTCCTTAATCCCCCTTAATACACCCTAATCGACTCTAATCGGTTTTAATACTTCTTGAACAAGCCTAATTCACCTTAATGCTCCCTAATTTACATTAATCCTCTTTCATACACCTTAATCCTTATTCATGCAGCTTATTACACCTTAATCCTGCTTAATATACCCTAATGCACCTTAATCTACCCTGAGCCATCCCAATCGGTCTTAGTCCTCGTTTATAAAGCCTAATAAACTTTAATCCTCCTTTATCCACCTTAATCCTCCCTAACCTTTATTCATGCACCCTAATCTACCCCAATTAGTTTTAATACTCCTTCATCCACCCTACTCTGCCTTAAGCCTCTTTCATACACCTTAATCCTTATGTCAGTGCTCGATCCTTTACATGTAAGCACAAGGGACATGTGTTTAAGGGCATAATCTAAATCCTGTGTAAGTATTTGTTGGTGAATATCAAATGGCCCTAGCTATATCTAAGGCCATTAGATAGGGTGTTACTACAAGCTACAAGATTTTTTTTATGCACTCTTCCTATAGAAACAATATAGGGCAACAACAAAGTAGTTGAGCCTAGTGAAGAATTCACTCAAGACCCTTGCCAATTTGGCAGGTTCACTATTACTAAAGGATATGAAGGCCAAGCATGTTGAAATTCATGCCCAAACCTCATCAGCATTGCATCACTTATTTCAAATAATTTTTACTAGATGTAATTTTGCCAGAGTAAAGGTTGTCGAAACCTGCTAGGCTGAGTGTTTGGTTCCATTTGAATGCAGCATAATCCATCTTTAGTGAATTAAACCCATCCTTACTGATATGCAGTTAAGCAGATCAAAGCAGATGCTGTCGAAATGCATGTGACAGAGTGTTTGGAGTGGGCATCCTTGGGTGATATTTACCGAAAGGCAGTTGCGAGCTTATTGCACATAGCAGCTACAGCATATGAAAGCGAGCACTTTATTAATTTTTTATATACCGCAGACCTTTAGCAGAGCTTCAGCTAGTGCTGGTCGTAATCTACTATAATTTCAACTATATGGCCGTCGTCATCACATTTTTTTTTATGGTCTTACAATTCATTCCCAGTGTACAATCAAAATCTCTGGCAAGAACAGAAACAGTATGACTGGAAACTGCAGAATTCTCCATCTGCGGAGGTGGCTGGCTGATTGCCGTATGAGATGCTTTGTGAGCTGGCATTAATGTCTAAATCTCGAACTGCTCTGCAAGCGTACAAAATGGGTTTTCAGATGCACTCTTACCACAAGAGAGACTAGAATGTCTGTTGCCTGTGAAATATGGCACATATCTACGACGAGAGAGTGGTTAGGATTCTCCATGAATACAACATCAGATTGCTTTATATTGCTACTAGCTTGATAGTACATAATATTAATATTGATATGTGACAAAAATAGACAAGGTAACCAAAAAACTACCAGGTCTACTTATGATTGAGCCCCAAGGGGAAAGATCGAAACATTTGTATTAATCAAGGAAAAATCTGACATCCACCCATTTGTAATAATTGCTACAAAGGAAACCCATACCGGGTTTCCTGAAAGGAAAGTCTCGCAGTTGAAGAAAAATTTGTCCTGGTCCGGGACTCGAACCCGGGAACACCGCCTTTCCGGGGCTGCCGCTCTACCATCTGAGCTAACCAGGAGGCTAGCAGATATCAGGGCAAAGTCGAATTTGTCAACAACTTGAAGCAAAGGCAAGAGATTCATGTAATAGTTCTGCAGGACTATTGTGTCAAATAATAATAATAATACGAGGGTTGGTCCAGAAATAAGGTTCCCATCAATTTTACAAATAGACAACATTGTTTATTCTTATAGAAATTTACATCACTAAGATGATGAAACTTTGCTCTATTTTTCTACATAATCGCCATCTTTTTCTATGCATTTTTGTAGACGGTGCTTCAATTTCTGTATCCCAATGTCGTAGAACTCCGTCGCCAACCCGTTGAGGAAGCATTTCACCTCTTCTTTGACTTCGTCGCTCCGGAGGCATTGGCCACTCAAGTGTACCTTTAACTTGGGTAACAAGTGATAATCCCTAGGCGCGAGGTCTGGACTGTACGGTGGGTGGGGCATAACAGTCCACCCAAAGTTTGTCAAAAGTTCCTGGGTTTGACGGTAGCCGCGAGGTCGGGCGTTGTCATGATGCAGCATTACACCGGCTGCCAGTCATCCTCGCCGGTGGTTCTGGATAGCTCGCCTGGGTTTTCTTAGTGTTGCACAATAATTGTCCGAGTTGACTGTTGTCCCACGTTCTATGAAATCGATCAGCAGTATCCCCTCACAATCCCAAAAAACACTGGCCATGACTTTGCCTGCAGAAGGAATCTGTTTGAACTTCTTTGCGACTGGTGACTCTGGGTGACGCCACTGTTTGGATTTTTGTTTTGTTTCAGGAGTGAAATGAAACCCCACGTTTCGTCTCCCATAAAAATGCAGTCCAACAATCCTTCCTTATCTTCTTGACTTTTTTGAAGAAACTGGCGAGCACAGTCAAGGTGTTTCTCCTTGTGGTCTGATGTCAATAGCAGGGGTACCCATCGAGCACAACACTTGTGATACCCCAATTTTTCTGTCAAAGCTCTTTCCACTGTACCGTAAGAACTCCCAGGAATCTGAGCAACAAGTTCACGGATGGTGATCCTCTTGTTTTGATGCACTTCGCATTGGACCACCTCGATAACTGCTTCTGAAACCGACGGTCTTCCACTTCGTTCTCTACCGTGGACTTCCTTCCGACTGGCACGAAATTTCCTGCACCACTTTCAGACGTGTTGAACGGACATACATTTGTCGCCATACACCTCTGTCAATTGACGATGAATATCCATGGATGGAGTCCCTTTGGCATGCAAAAAACGAATTACAGAACAAATCTCGCACTTGACGGGATCAACAATGAGAACCTCCATTTCAGACGGCTGCTGAGCCAAGCATGAGTGGTGCAGCGAAGCGGGACCGGCGGAATCGAGAGTGGGGAAATAGCCACGCACAGCAGTGGCGCTGGATTTTGCCTCGCAGCTTCCCGTGTGGCTGGAGCTCTTTGGGAACCTTATTTCTGGATGAAGTCTCGTAGTTCCCAGACCAGGACGAATTTTTCTTCAACTGCAAGGCTTTTCTTTCAAGGAAGCCGTATGGGTTTCCTTTGTAGCTTAGAACGACAGAAAGGTTTCCTTTGTAGCAATTGCTACGAACGGGTGGATGTCTGATTTTTCCCTTAATTACCACTTTCCACCTTGCGAGCTTCCGCAGAGCTATTACTTAAAATTTGTGTTAATTATAAGAAAAAAATGTGCTTAAGATGTCATCCTCCCAGCAGCAACAATATGATTATGCACAAACTAGCATTACTCTTCAGGCACACTCAAGGCTGCTCACACCATTATCTACAAGATTCGAAGGCCAACATGCAAAAGGGGGTAGCTGTGAAATTCTTTTTCGGCTGAATACCTTCAGCAGAAAAGGAGAAAGTTTTTCTATCAGTTTTTCTAGCACTCATGTTCTTATTTCCGTTGCAATACAAACCTACACTTGCTCATTTGAAGGTGCAAGTGCTGAATTGAATATTGTAGAATACTAAATGGCATCGTTTACCGTTATAAGGAACATCGAACAGGCATTCCAAGGAAGTGCGAAATATTTGTAATCCAGTACGGCAAGGAGGGATTCATTGTTGATGTCGACAGAATTTGGCCAGTCAGAAGGCTAAGGCGCTAAATAAATAAATAAAAAATCCTACAAGTCCACTATTCAATGTTTTTGCCAAACTATTCAAAACATCAATGTGTGCAAGCCCACAGTGACCAAGAAAAGAAATAAACAACTTTCTTGAAGATGGAATGAAAAAGAAATGTTGTGACAATTCAGAAATGAATCCTTTGTACTTTCTCAAGTGACATACGGATAGAGACAGTCGTCGAGCACAATTACATGCGACACATACTTCTGGATCTTGACTTGAACTCATGGCAGCACTGCAGGAGCAAGTACCACATTCATACTAAAAGAAACCCTTGAAGGGGTTCTTTTCCACTGCTTGCTCATTTATGTGCTGATAATGAACCGTAACTTTGCGTCGATACAAACCACCCATTAAAATTGATCATGCACTAAGCAAGAGCAGTCAGGAAGTAGTGCACTATACAAAACATAGTTGTGAACCCCTATGGTGGCTCCATAGATGTGGTGTTCTGCTAAGCAAGAGGTCGTGGAGATCAGAGAGTTCCTATGGGTAGCCTACAACATGAAAATAAAGTAGAGCCTCGTTTACCAGCTGCGACATGCACAAGCTAGAAGTGCTTCTAGCGTAAATTTTATGCAAACAATGTGCTATATTTGCACATGTGGACCTGCTTGGAAAGCCGCTGTGAAAAATGTGCATGAACGCAGTCCGACACACTTGCACCAGACAAATAGGCATAGTCAAATAACCGAAGGTTGATGTACTTGCTCAAAAGTGCCGAGAACAAACCTTGAACTTGTAAAGATCCAACGCGAGTTTATCCGCACAGGTTGATACGAGAGATCCCCTGTATAATCGCTGATCGAGAAGTTCCCTGGTTTTATCTTGGACGCACATGCACACCTCGGAAAATGCTGAAAAAATTAATTTCTGCTACCTCGCCTTTAGCTTGTCTTCTCTTGCTTTGGAATGGTTGCAGCAACACACGACAGCGCATGAGACCATTTATTTGATGTGCACTTGCGATAGCATGCGCATTGTTCTCCTCACTATGAAGTGTACCAACATGGCGTGCTGCCCGGTTGCTGCCGTTCGTGCATACACGCTATTGAAAGCACACAGAATGAGCTACAAGTTGTATGGTTTTAACTGTCCTTTTTTCTTTTACCCACTTAGGTGCATCTGTACAGCCAATGGATACTATGCCCATCAGGCTGGCGTTTACGACCAGTGAAACAGCACAACGGAATACAGTCAACCATGTGAGGCGCCTCTGACAGCATATGCAGTGGGCTGCGACGGAATGAATGATTTCATCAGCATTTTCGCTGGGTGCAAACCTGTGAATCTCTTTATCATGCATGTGTGGAAAAGAAACCCAAAACCCGTGCACATACTTGCTTGAAATAGTCAGGCATGTCCCATTTGTTGGTGTGCCCACATGCAGGCATTTGCTAATGCGATCCCCTCTATCTCCTCTGATAACATTCTGACAAATCCAATGCAGCCACCCTTTGGAAAAATAGCACATGGCAATTATTTCGAGGTAATAAGTTCTCTCATACAGGATAAATAAAGGATAAATTAGCAGTGCTCTTGGGCAATAATTTCCACATTGCAATGGTGGAGAGCCTAAATCCCGCTAGGTGTAACACCAGTTTGCTATTGGCAAACAACCTTCTTGCCCTTGACTTCATGCGTGATATCTTTCATGCAATGTGTTCATAATAAAAGCATTCGACTGCTGCAAACTTTCTTTTTTTTTTCTGGACGTGCACATGGACACAATTCTGATATAAAGAACATGCCGAGCTGTATTACAGCACAGATGTTTACTCTGGACGACTCAAGCTCATCACTTCAAAGTGCCACTTTGAAAATTCTAAGGAATCAAACTATTGCTACCCTTCTGTTTTCAGTACAATCTGAAATACACAAAAATGCACTTCAGCCACCAAATGCAACTGACAAGATTGAGAACATTCACGACTTATGTCAGCACTGCAGTTAACTTTGTGTTGCCAAGTACCTGAATATTGGAATCTGCAAAGAATGAAATGTACCTTGTACAGGGCATTTCATGCAACAAAAAAGGCATTGCATGCATATTTAGCGAACAGCATATTGTTCAGGCTTCACAGAATAGCTTATTGCACAGCACTTAGTTAATATAGTTCATTATGCAATGCTTTTTTAAATATTTGTTTCAGGGTCTAAGTTGTACTCTATAGGTGAAGCTCAAGCGTTTCTCAATTTATATCTGTACCTTTTAGCAACGGCATATTCATTATACAAATTCATTTGTGTTGTGTACTTCCTACATGGGCTTTAATATAGTAGATCTGGTGGGCTTCTAACATGTTATGCTTCATGAATATTTCCCATGTACTTCCCCCGTTATACTTGTCAAATAGTCGCGCAGTACCCGCTTAGTGCATTTGTGCTTTTTTTTTGCAGGTGCAGAAGAAAGCTAGGTGTACTTATATGAAAAAGGAGCTTAGAGGACTGGCATTAGTTGAAGTATTTCCAATGACTGATGTCACATGGCAAGCCAATCGGGTTGCTCACCCGAATGACATAGCGTCATGAGCGGGGAGCAACGCCACTATAACGCAGACATTTAAAACACAATATTATTAAATTGTACAATTCTCACACAATACTTCAATCTGACCCTTGATGATCACAAGCACCTACCCTGCACACTCGCTGCTTCTCTACACAACTGTAAAAATCGTTTCAGTGTTCCATTAGGGCTCATTGTCTTTTTTGTTTTGTTTTTTCAGTGGGGCGAGGGAGGGGCAGCTAGGTCTTTTTTATTATTATTGCGCGATTTGCTTCCAAACATGTTTAAAACACACGGACTTCTCTAAAATATAACATCGCACAGAAATAAATATGACTGTTTATTTGTTATTCATTACCACACGCTTCGCCCCTTGGGAATTTCGTAGAAGATCCGAGATTGCTTTGGAGAAGATAGTCCTTCCACCAAGGCTGGGCCAACTACTGCAGACTACCAGCTGTATGGTAAATCTCAAAGCACGGCACTGCGCACAGGGCTCTCTGACACCACCTACACCAGGTCCTCGTTTCCTTGCGTATCCTCTTCCCGTTGCTGTCCCTTTCCAGGTTACACACGAAACAGCGGCGCGTCGGATGTTGTTTTTTCTCGGTACGTGGGATGTACGACGGGAAGTGGCGCTCGGTGAGCCGCTTCACATTTGGGCGATGGCCAGGCAGCGCCTTGAACACTGCACGGAAGAAGTCACCTTTCTTTGAAACCGCGAGAAAAAGATCTCATGAAAGACCACTGTGATAACGGAGGAAGATATAGTTACTATTAGAGGGAGCTCTGGGGAAATAGGCCCTTCAAGGTTGCCGGGCCTTTCAAAACATGTAAGGAATGCGAAGGCACAGTCACAAAGAAGAGACGCACGTCACAGGCACGTGCAAAATCGCCTGTGATGTGTGTCTGCTTTGTGATAGTGCCTTAGCACTACAATATGTCATTAAGTTAATGCCAACTAGCAAAACAGCAAGTCCTCCTGCAAAATATTTCAAAGCATCGCTTGGTTCACGGTAGCTCTTGGTGATGCTCTCGTCACAATCGGCCCTAGCCGCCAATTTTTACTCTCCTCCATAGTCTCCGTGCGTTGAGCTGGTAGAAATTTTCGGTTGCCTGTCAAGTGGTGATGACCTGTTTCCCATAAGCCTTTCCTTTATTTCATATGACTAAGTTTCAATATCGCCACATGAAGTTAGCTCCTATAGTATTTCTCTTTCCTCCATCCATTTGACCTTGGCACACAAGAATCACTAGCTGCCATACAGTGCAAAAAATAGCAAAACGCAGACGACCGAACACCCACTGCCATCTATGCTATGGAACAAAAAGTACTTTGACGTAGTAGTTCTGCGGAAACCCGCAAGGCGGAGAGAAGTAATGACTAAAGGGAAAATCGGACATCCACCCGTTCGTAGCAATTGCTACAAAGGAAACCCAAACGGGTTCCTCGAAAGCCTCATAGTTGAAGAAAAATTCGTCCTGGTCCGGGTTTCCTTTGTAGCAAGTGCTACGAACGGGTGGATGGCCGATTTTCCCTTTATTGAAAAAGTACTTTGACGGCCTCTTTTCGCCACGAGACATTCAGAAATTGTCAAAACACACACGACGAGGTGAGCTTGTCGTAAGCCAAAAAGTGGCAAGCGCTCGGTGCGAGCTGAGGTCATCTACATCGTATAATTCCCTACAAAAATTACAAGAGGAAACTCTGTTGTTGTAATTGTTCAGCTAGCATGGGAACGATGGTTATTGTTCAGGTTTGTCTAATCTTCGCACTTGAAACCTTCTAATGCTAGTATTTACTAGGCCTTATATTTCTGAATTTCCAAGCACTTATACTTTTCCAAACACAGCAAAGCAAATCATTGCGAATTGCTGAGTCAAGACACAGTATTTTGTTGAAAATGATCACTTTGCTAAGTCACAAAGCCGTATGAAATCAGAAGAACGAAGTCTAGGCAAATCCATGTACTGCCCATCATCACTCCCTTGCCAGAAAAGACACTTGTGACCTCTAGCAATGTTTGTGGTGCAACTCTATGGTGCAGATAAATACTTTTGCATGATAGACGAACTGTTATTCGCTAGCTTTGCTCCTCGTCACGTCATTCCCGACAGACGTATGAGAATTTGCAGGTAATTAACTTCGCAAGATGGCCATGCCTGTGTAGATGTGCGGTGCTAAACAATGAAGAAAACTTCGTGTGGCTTCACCGCTCAATGGTGAAGCCACACGTTCGCGAGATTCCAATCAACTGGAGAACGGCAGCAGTGAAACCTATCTTCGAAAATGGTAATAAGCAGCACGTTTTGAACTATCGTCCTATTTCTTTGATTTCAACATCATGCAAACTTCTGGAGCATATAATACATAAACATCTTACTGAGTTCCTTTCAAAGAATAAAATATTATCATGCCATCAGCATGGCTTCAGAAAGGGTTTCTCTACATGCACACAATTAGTAACTACTGTACACAATTTCACTAAGGCAATAAATTCAGGTAAGCAGGTCGACGCAATCTTCATGGACTTTGCGAAAGCCTTTGACAAGGTTTCCCACAAAAAGCTACTCCACAAACTTGATGTTACTCTGGGTAATGCTAAAATTGCTACTTGGCTTTCTGCATATCTTTCAAACCGATATCAATATGTTTCATTCAAAAACCATGCCTCTCGGAGGCTTCCCATTGAGTCTGGTGTTCCACAGGGTTCGGTGCTCGGACCACTGTTGTTTCTAGTTTATATTAATGATATCGTTAATGACATTCCCGTGAAAATTAGATTATATGCGGATGATTCTGTAATGTATTCAGAAATAGATAGCGTCAGTGACCAACTACGACTAAATGAAGCCTTTGAGAAAGTTGTAAAATGGTGTAGTGAGTGGCAAATGGCTATCAATTTTGACAAAACTGTATTTATGAAAATTTCGCGCAAACTTAGAAATCTGCACTTCCAGTACTCGGCGTGTAATGTCTTGCTATCTGAGGTTGAGCACATTAAATATCTTGGTATGTGGATTTCTAAAGACCTTAGATGGAACAAATATATCAACACTGTATGCAATTCCACCAATCAAAAGATTTCTTTTTCAGGAGGGCCTTGAGACTGACAACACCTGAAGTTTGCCTTCTTGCATTTAACACAATTGTGCTGCCGCTTTTGGATTACGGATCCATAATATGGTATCCTTTCACTAAAAAGATATATTAATAAAGTAGAAGGTATTCAAAAGCGGGCCGTTCGTTATATACATAACAGCTTTGGGCGCACGTCGATGACAGCCTTGCTAAGCAGAGCCAATCTGCCAACTCTAACCCAAAGAAATCGTATTCTCAGATTAAAATATTTGTTTCAGCTCATTAAGGGATACTACAGCATAGATATTTCCGAGATTATTTCCTTTTCAACAGGTTATGCTACAAGGCAACGGCATGCACTAACAGTTACCCCCTTCATTAGCCGCAAAAATTGCTTTAAATGCTCATTTTTTCCTAGGGTCGTAACTGAATGGAATCAGCTGTCCAACGATATGGTGTTGCAGCCATTTCTGAATTTGTTTGTCCCATATTGTGTAATTTTCTTATTTTTTGCTCTGTTACATTTGCACTTGCAATAGATGCATTGATTCAGTTGCACTCGAAGCGTATCTTTTATTTCACGATATCTGTATTGTCTTTTTACTAGAACACATAATTTTTCTTTTGTTTGCCCTGCTAATCATGTCATTATGATGTATCCCCATCCTGCAAAAATCCCATAACGGGATTGCAGTATTTGTAAATAAAAAAATATAAATAAATAAACCCTGACCAAGACACTGCTTCAACACAGCAGGAATGTTACAAATAAGTGCTGCAATTGCATATGGTGTTAGAAGGAAGAAGTCTGTCGGTGCTGTTGCTTAAAGTTTTTTGAAACTCTGCCAATGTCTTGAAATATAATTTTCTAAAAATTGTACCTATAGTTACGCTGGTGCATTACCACGAAGTTCCAGAGAACGCTGAAGCGGCAGGGTCCAAAATTCCTGGACATGAATATGTGAAGTGTTAAATATGAATTTTAAATGCCAATTGTTTTTTTCCCCACGAAACCTGATCGGCTGTGCATGTGCGACGTCACAGATTTGGATATCTCGTAATTGGGCTGTTTTTGCTCATTAGAACTCATCGTTACTCTCCAAAGTTCTGTATTTGTACCCTTAAGAATACGATATAGTGCATCTCTGCAAGAGTTTCTTTATTTATTCAAAATACCCCTAAAGGCCCTCTCGCAGGAGCGTATTACATAGGGGGGGGGGCAGTAACGCATACATAACGCAGTTGTAATGCAGTTGTAGTACATGTTACAGAATAAAGTAAGTCATTACAATTACTTCATTCAAAATGTAATTGACTGCGGTGACTCGTCCACAAAAGTAATTTATCAACTACTTCTCCGTTACTTTCCTTCGATTTTTCATTAAAATTGCACAGATAGGCAACATGCAGACCGAGCTGGCCTGGCAGTTTCAGTGCATCCTCTACAGCCCTTCACACACTGCTCATCTTCACTAACAATTGCACTTTAAATATTTTTTGGTCGTCTTCTCATCTTTGTTGTGAAGACATCAGCAGCGACACCGAAAACTCACGTGATGTGTGCGCTGAAGGCTATGGTGGTTGTCGGAAGATTCTTACATCTTGCGCACAATATTGTCATTACTCAGCATCTAGGTCCTTTATGAAGTGAAGCGCTTCATTGTTGCCATGACTCAAAAAAAGAAAGCTCCCATTTGGGCCAATGAAAAGTTGAAAAAATCTCCATATGCAATTTCCTAGCACTAACATCTTATAAGTGTCATTCGCTATTGAGACATATAGCACCGGTTGAGTTCATCGGCCAATATCGTGTGGAGTCCCGTGAAGATGGTGAAACAAATACTCAGTTTGCCGCTCTGTATCCGAGAGGATACTGCGTGGCATGACCACGCACCTCCAATTTAGTTCCCGCCAACTTAAAGCGAGCAAACCTGTACCGTCTGTTGCAGCTTGCCTCGTCAATTATTAAAATATCTGGTTACATGCAATTGTTTACTGACAAAAGTGTGGCAAAATTCACGCATTTCTGGTGTGAGAAGCACTCAGGCATGACGCCCTATCAATGGGTGCCGCATCCTCCGTTTGTGGTCCGCCTTAGGTGTTTGTGCTGTAAGTTTAATATTCACGACGTGGCAGCGAGTTGGTGAGTGAATTTTAAGGCAACGTTGCCACCGATCTTTTATTCCGATAGCAATTATATGGACACACCAAACGCATTTCCCCCATCGGCGTCACCGTGAGGTTCCGTATAACCTCCTGAGACCCCGCTATGGGGATTTGTCCAATATATTGGACATTCAGATATGAGACAGTACTCCTGTGACAAGGCTTTCATCCTCATAAAACCACACTGTACAACTTATTGGACACCTGCTTGCGCCATCTATGCAGCATTGATGAAAATACATCGTTCAAATTCCCGCCGAAACAGTTCCACAATGGCGGCATTAAGCGGCGCGGCGTTTTACGGCAGCTGCCGGAGAAGTAAGCACTCTTTCTCGTATTTCTACCTGCTTTTAGGGCATATCTTTGATTTTCTATTAAAGTTGATACAACAGCGTACGCGCAGAATACAAAATTTTAACTATTCGCGCGCTTACCTTTTTTTACTCTTCCTTTGATTTCGCGTGTCCATTACGTTGGACGCTAGGACTCAACCCGGTTATTTTGACCGCGCTTTTTCAATGGCCTTGTTATGAACAGTAGGCGAGTACTGATGGCGTTTAGCGGCTTGCGGACGAAATTGCGTCTCTTCTTTTCTTCGGGGGACCGGCCTCGCGTGTCTTATGGATTAATCCAATAACGTTTCTTTTTTCAATCCATGGCTTCGATCCGCAAGACACCTACTGTCGCAGATGGTCTCGTAAGGCAAAAAAATATCAATATCCCTCTACCAGATATTGTTCGCATGTACAACTTCAACATGGGCGTTGCTGACAAGGCAGACCGAATGATAAGTTACTACAGGATAAAAGCAGGCGTGAACAAGTGGACAATCAGAGCCATCTTTCACCTCTTCGACATTGCCCTCAACAACTCCTGGTTGCAGAACACGGGGGACATACGCTCCGTAAAGAAACAGCGGAAATAAATACTCAAATATATGCAGTTCCACCAATCTGTTGCTGAGACTCTCGTGGCTTAAGGGAAGAAGCAGGATGAAACGGAGAGTGAGAACGAAGCCGAGTGGCATCCGCCATCAAAGCAGGCTCGGCTGTCTCCTCGAGAACCGCAAGAAAAGAGCACTACCCACTACTCAATACTGGCAGACACTGCAAACACTGCCCGTTGCAGACTACAGGGCTGCGACATGAAAACGAAGTTCTTTTGCACCAAATGTCGGCTCTTCTTCTGCATCACCAAGGACAAACAGGTGTTTTGAAATTGCCCACGGGAAGTGAACACAAGAGCGAATTTTTTTTTTTGAGCAGAGGAATGCTCTTCTTATGTACTTTATTGAATACTTTGCCTTTTGAGTTGTTAAAATATTTTGCACATGAGTTTTGCGTAATATCCGCGGTATGTCATTACGTGCGCCCTGGGTAAAGAAAGACCGGGTAGCATCCCAGTGTCCAATATATTGGACATCGCGCTGAGCTGAAATTATCACGGCTATTGAAAAAACATTTAACACTTTTCATCTTCATAACCATCCTGATTTATTCTGAAAGTTTGGTAAAAATCTGTGCACCCAAATGCATCCCGGGTCTCAGGAGGATATTGTCCAAGGGCGATAACACCATCGTCGTTTGCCCTACGCTGTATGTGAGAGTGAAGACGTGCGAGGGGAGCTGACGATCGCGGCTCAATCTCGCCCACGCGGAATGTATGCAATTGGGCAGGAAGTGCGATGTCTCCCGTTACGCGCGAGGCACCCAACGTTGCGAGGCAACAGGAGAAGAGGCGAGAGTGGGAGGGGGGGCAAGGACCTACTCAGGCTGCAACTGCACAAGTGGCTGCTGCACGTGCTTGCCTGGCCTTGAGAGCAATCTGCGTTCGGGGCAGAGTCTAGGTGCGTCGACGGCTCGTAGCTTTGTGCATGCTGTGTGTTCTTGGCAGTCACTTTTTGTTGAAACGATACACAGCGGGAATGTCATTTCGCTCACTGCTGCTGCCGCATTTGCTCACGCCAGCGTCTTGTCAGTGAATTTTTGTGGTGATCGAGTCAGATGTGTTCATGTCTGCTTGTGCGCGCGTGACACCATGCTTGTTAGTTTAGTTAGTGTCACTGAGTTTAAAAGTTTATAAAGCTGACACAACTACTATGCTTACTTTGTGCAACTGTCCACTAATTTTCTATCGCAATTGATGCTTCGCCTTTCGGGCGAAACTGTGACTTTTTTGTCAGTGTAGGCTCTTACCAAGCCTCGTCTCACAGTCGCAGTGGCTTTTCTTGGTATTGTGTCGGGGTAACATATGTAGTAATGCAGCTGAAACTATCTTTCTCTTTGGTGCCTATGGCTCTGTCATTGCTTAGACGCACTTGGTTTGTGGCTGCCAGTTTCGGTATGTGCTGCTCACTGACAAGTGAAATGAGAAGCTTTACTATAAACAAAATGGTACGTGCACTAAGTATGCACACAACTTAGTTCATACACGAAGCACGCCATGGAAGAAAGCTCACTGCATTTGTTTGCAGAGGCGACAAACAAGCTTCAGTAAACATTTCTTTATTTTAGCACAACAATCTAGAAGTCACGCATCGTAAAGTATTTCAGAAGAAAAGCTTTAGCTTGGTGCCAACTCCAAAATCTCTATTTAAATAAACGCGTAATGCAGAAACGCATGGATTAGACAACCTTTCAAATGATTCGAATGAGATTTGTTAGATTTGAAAGAAAGCCGAATTCTATACAGACTGCAGGAAGCAAATAAGATCTTGAGAAATTCTATTTTCTTTTGACAAGATAGCCGAAAATCGGTAAGCTTCAAACAAAGAGAACTACAATGATTCGTCATCATCATGATCAGCCTAGTTACACCCACTGCAGGGCAAAGGCCTCTCCCATACTTCTCCAACTACCCCAGTCATGTACTAATTGTGGCCATGTTGTCCCTGCAAACGTCTTAATGTCATCCGCCCACCTAACTTTCTGCCGCCCCCTGCTACGCATCCCTTCCCTTGGAATCCATTCCGTAACCCTTAGTGACCATCGGTTATCTTCCCTCCTCATTACATGTCCGGCCCATGCCCATTTCTTTTTCTTGATTTCAACTAAGATGTCGTTTACCCGCGTTTGTTGCCTCACCCAATCTGCTCTTTTCTTATCCCTTAACGTCACGCCCATCATTCTTCTTTCCATAGCTCGTTGCGTCGTCCTCAATTTCAGCAGAACCCTTTTCGTAAGCCTCCAGGTTTCTGCCCCATATGTGAGTACGGGTAACACACAGCTGTTATACACTTTCCTTTTGAGGGATAGTGGCAACCTGCTGTTCATGATTTGAGAATGCCTGCCAAACGCACCCCAGCCCATTCTTATTCTTCTGGTTATTTCAGTCTCATGATCCGGATCCGTGGTCACTACCTGCCCTAAGTAGATGTATTCCCTTACCACTTCCAGTGCTTCGCTACCTATCGTAAACTGCTGTTCTCTTCCGAGACTCTTAAACAATACTTTAGTTTTCTGCAGATTAATTTTCAGACCCACCCTTCTGCTTTGCCTCTCCAGGTCAGTGAGCATGCATTGCAATTGGTCTCCTGAGTTACTAAGCAAGGCAATATCATCAGCGAATCGCAAGTTGCTAAGGTATTCTCCATCAACTTTTATCCCCAATTCTTCCCACTCCAGGCCTCTGAATACCTCCTGTAGACATGCTGTGAATTCTTCCCACTCCAGGCCTCTGAATACCTCCTGTAAACATGCTGTGAATAGCATTGGAGATATCGTATCTCCCTGTCTGACGCCTTTCTTTATAGGGATTTTGTTGCTTTCTTTGTGGAGGACTATGGTGGCTGTGGAGCCGCTATAGATATCTTCCAGTACCTTTACATACGGCTCATCTACACCCTGATTCCGTAATGCCTCCATGACTGCTGAGGTTTCGACTGAATCAAACGCTTTCTCGTAATCAATGAAAGCTATATGTAAGGGTTGGTTATATTCCGCACATTTCTCTATCACCTGATTGATAGTGTGAATATGGTCTATTGTTGAGTAGCCTTTACGGAATCCTGCCTGGTCCTTTGCTTGACAGAAGTCTAAGGTGTTCCTGATTCTATTTGCGATTACCTTAGTAAATAGTTTGTAGGCAACGGACAGTAATCTGATCGGTCTATAATTTTTCAAGTCTTTGGCGTCCCCTTTCTTATGGATTAGGATTATGTTGGCGTTCTTCCAAGATTCCGGTACGCTCGAGGTCATGAGGCATTGCGTATACAGGGTGGCCAGTTTCTCTAGAACAATCTGACCACCATCCTTCAACAAATCTGCTGTTACCTGATCCTCCCCAGCTGCCTTCCCCCTTTGCATAGCTCCTAAGGCTTTCTTTACTGCTTCTGGCGTTACCTGTGGGATTTCGAATTCCTCTAGGCTATTCTCTCTTCCACTATCATCGTGGGTGCCACTGGTACTGTATAAATCTCTATAGAACTCCTCAGCCACTTGAACTATCTCATCCATATTAGTAACGATATTGCCGGCTTTGTCTCTTAATGCACACATCTGATTCTTGCCTATTCCTAGTTTCTTCTTCACTGTTTTTAGGCTTCCTCCATTCCTGAGAGCCTGTTCAATTCTATCCATATTATAGTTCCTGATGTCCGCTGTCTTACGCTTGTTGATTAACTTAGATAGTTCTGCCAGTTCTATTCTAGCTGTAGGGTTAGAGGCTTTCATACATTGGCGTTTCTTGATCAGATCTTTCGTCTCCTGCGATAGCTTACTGGTTTCCTGTCTAACGGCGTTACCACCGACTTCTATTGCGCACTCCTTAATGATGCCCATGAGATAGTCGTTCATTGCTTCAACACTAAGGTCCTCTTCCCGAGTTAAAGCCGAATACCTGTTCTGTAGCTTGATCCGGAATTCCTCTAGTTTCCCTCTTACCGCTAACTCATTGATTGGCTTCTTGTGTACCAGTTTCTTCCGTTTCTTCCTCAAGTCTAGGCTAATTCGATTTCTTACCATCCTATGGTCAATGCAGCGTACCTTGCCGAGCACGTCTACATCTTGTATGATGCCAGGGTTCGCGCAGAGTATGAAGTCGATTTCATTTCTAGTCTCACCATTCGGGCTCCTCCACGTCCACTTTCGACTAACCCGCTTGCGGAAAAAGGTGTTCATTATCCGCATATTATTCTGTTCTGCAAACTCTACTAATAATTCTCCTCTGCTATTCCTAGAGCCTATGCCATATTTCCCCACTGACTTGTCTCCAGCCTGCTTCTTGCCTACCCTGGCATTGAAGTCGCCCATCAGTATAGTGTATTTTGTTTTGACTTTACCCATCGCCGATTCCACGTCTTCATAAAAGCTTTCGACTTCCTGGTCATCATGACTGCATGTAGGGGCATAGACTTGTACCACCTTCAATTTGTACCTCTTATTAAGTTTCACAACAAGACCTGCCACCCTCTCGTTAATGCTATAGAATTCCTGTATGTTACCAGCTATTTCCTTATTAATCAGGAATCCGACTCCTAGTTCTCGTCTCTCCGCTAAGCCCCGGTAACACAGTACATGCCCGCTTTTTAGCACTGTATATGCTTCTTTTGTCCTCCTAACCTCACTGAGCCCTATTATATCCCATTTACTACCCTCTAATTCCTCCAATAACACTGCTAGACTCGCCTCACTAGATATCGTTCTAACGTTAAACGTTGCCAGGTTCAGATTCCAATGGCGGCCTGTCCGGAGCCAGGTATTCTTAGCACCCTCTGCAGCGTCACAGATCTGACCGCCGCCGTGGTCAGTTGCTTCGCGGCTGCTGGGGACTGAGGGCCGGGGTTTGATTGTTGTATTCATATAGGAGGTTGTGGCCAAGTACTGCACCAGGGTGGCCAATCCTGCTCTGGTGAGAGAGTGTGTTACCGGTTCTGGTCACTGGGATCAGGCCGCACTCCAGGCCTGTTTGTGCAATTTTCTCAACACACGGTTTTTTTTGGTATTTTCCGGTGGAGAACGTTTACAAATCCATAACTCTGCACCAAAAGATGATATAACCATTCTATTGAAATACAACTGCACATGCACGCATAAGCGCTACACGTGCACAAAATGTGACGGTACAACCACATACGCAAACGCTTAACAAGCATAAAGTGTCACAGTTCCACCATGCAAACTGCACACAAAGTAGCAGCCATTTCTCTACTTAACTAGAAAGTAACACAGGAAAAGGTGGACATGCCAGTGTCATTGTGGCCAGACGATCACAATCGTCCTCTAGGTGCATGCATACTTGACTTTGTACGAAACTTACATGAGATTTTTAATGAAATTGCAGCGGGAATTCAGGAGGGGTGAAATTTTCTCAAATACCATAACTGGAAGGTTATTAAAAATAGAGATTTAAGAAATTCAAGGAGTTTCAAGGATCTGCAAAAATTCCAGGACTTGCAAGGCATTGATAACAATCTTTCCAAATTCAAGGGTTTTCAAGGGTTTCAAGGAGCCGCACGAACCCCGACTTGCCCGCTTTGTCATAGCCTAACTAATAATAGTTTCAATAGTTTCAGTACGATAAACTTGATGCACGCCATCCTTGCACCAAATATGGCTTCTCTTCAAGCATTCCTGTGCAAACTGTATGACCTCAATCACATTCTACTCTCCCTGGTATGCAGTTGCATGGCTTGGGCCTGTTCAGTTACCATTCCATGACAGTCCCGGATTGCCTGAGGCGTCGATTTCATCCAATCAGCATTGCGCATGAAGCATATCTAGCAATTGTGAACAACCCAGGATGACTAGCCGAAGAGGCCCACTGGCCATATGGCAGGTATAATACATTTTCAGCTTCTGAATTTGCTTTAAGCACTTGCAATACACGAAAGAATGGCCTTCAAGATCTGGTGTTTGGGGCTGTTGCTTCGAGGGCACCAACAGGGAGAGTTTGGCCACTACCTATGCCAATTGCCACCACAAAAAGTAGCCGAAAAGTAGCCAAGTTGCCAATCACAATTTTTGGTTGCTAGAAGCCGCTAAAAGTAGCCAATTTGGTGAGAAGTTGCCAAACCTAGCAGCCCTGACTTCTGTTGGCTACTGGCACTGCTAGTAGCGGTTGAGATACTGACTTTTCTAGATGGCGCTAACTATGCACCATATTTATCAATTTCAATTAAAAACTCGCACATTAAAAAAAATCCCCATATCTAAGCCACCCTAGAGTTCGGCATATAGTTATTTGAAAAAAACTATCATCTTAGATTCAAATAAATATGGTAATTCCTCGTGCCAAGACGTTGCCGGTTATTGCCTGTTTTTTTCTGTTGTTCAGCCGAGAACCAACATTGCCACTGGTCACATCCCTTCCATCACTTGATGCCTTCACCAGGGCATCCAAAGCATGCGAAATTGCCCACATTTGCTGGCACGTCCACTTTCCGCATGGATGTCTGATACTGCTGTGATGCCTGACCTGACACGTCGGGTCACTCCATAAAGAATACTCCATCATAAATGTTAGTCGAACCAACTTCTGCACAGATGGTGTAGCCCGTCTACAGATGTCTTGCATTCATGAATTATCTTTGGCATTGTCTCGGGAAAGGGTTTGCGGAAAGCATGACACCGCTTTAGTCAGGCATGGCCACGGCTGTGCATCAGCATTCAGACAAGTATATATAGCACTTAAAAGGTTAACTTTACAATTGGTGCAGTTTGAGAAGAAATCGTAGAAATTTTGTGGCTTTAGTTCTGTTTTTTCAGAAATAGTTGCTCAAGTGATACCACCACGCAAACCTCAAGGACATGCCTATAAAGTAGTAATGTGCACAGTTAGGTCTAACTATGAGAATGACTGTGGGTTCGTCATCCCAAGCAATTTCTACCAAGGCACTTCATTGTGCTCTGTAAAGGAGAGTTCTTATGTTTTGTTCCAATTGCATTTCACTTGTCACAGACAAGAGTTGCAGGCTTGTGAACTTGTCCTTATAGGAGTAGAATGTCATAGCTACTTCAGTGGGTCGTACCAAGGTAGGCATACTTGACCGCATGCCACAAGCTTACTAGGTATACACATGCAAGCAAAAGTCAGAGAAGTAAGGTAAGCCACATGCACACGCCTGCTGTGCCAGTCACTGCCTACCTGAGGAGGAGCTTAACAGATCCACAGTCTCAGTAGTCTGCGCGCTCCTCGACTCGCTCTGTGCTTTGAAGGAGCAGCCCACAGACTTGGCAGCCACAGGCAGGCTGCACTGCACAGCATGGCATGCTGCTTTGGCAACCACGCTGAGCTCACCTAGGCTCATTGCATTTGTGAGGGCTGCAGTAAATAATCGGAACAACTGCAGTGTTGTTACACCACCACGAATAAGCAAAATTACAATTAAAATTAGAATTTGTAAATTATACAGAAAATACGAGCGATGGCAGGTGTTATACTGAGTCACTGAACCTTTCTGCCATTCATTCATCGCATATTGCAGAGATGGCTTAATTCAATAATGTCATCCTAGCCGCATTGCTGGAGAAACAGCACTTTGAGAAGCTGCGCCTGTGATGTCACATGCAAGCTGCCTGCAAGCTTTTGGTTGACACTTGCATTAAATTCACTAGGGCATCTTCCACTGAGAGTTGTGTCACCACTCCACCTCATCATATTTTTTCTGAACACCAATTAAGCTTCAAGCACATTTGCCTGCTGTGCACAATAGAAGTTAAGCAGAAACAAACGAGGCAAACACTTCAGCAAACAAACAAGTAGTAATTGAAGCACACAAAAGTGCACACTTACCTGTTGTCGGGCAGGTGCCTTCAGGTGAACCTTGAAGTGTTTCTTAAGATTCCAACGTACCAATGCCATCCTGCAAAACAAGAAACGCTTATGGACTACAAGTTCACCAGGTAAAACATTATAAAACTGATATTAAAATGTTGTCTAGCAGAGAAGTGCAATATTTACTTGCATAATGAATGCATTTTAAAAAGAAGGAAGCAAAGTTAGAAGGGTGCATTTTATATGTGGGATGAATTTCATGGGAACTTCTTCAGAAAAGCAAGAATTAAAAGTAAGATGGTGATGACCAAAAAAGATGCATTCAATAAAATAGCTTTGAAGTGAATATACACATCCATTATTTGAAAAGAGTGACAGCTGGTAAAAGAACCAGACCTGTCATCTGTGAGAACTGAGAACCTCCTTGTTGCAAAGTGGCAATCGTTGGCAAAGTGACTTGCCTCTTTTCAAACACAATCTGCTTCATCGCACGAGCCATGTAGTCCACCAATTCCTAGCTTTAAAATTCACAATCCCATGATTTCTCGCCGTGGCTTGCGCATACGGCCTCATCATTTCATGCAGAAACGACACAGCTATCCTTCTTTGCATTCCTGACATATTTGAGGACTTTTTACGCAGGAGGACATTTTTCGGTCTTCAGCTCCTTGAAGCATTTTATGCATCCAATTCATAGTGTGCAGCTTGTGCTGCTTCCACCTATAAGACACACAGGCTTCAACACTGAAATGCCTTCCAGCAGCACAGTTTCATCACTTCACTGCCTACTCTATGACGTCTGACTTAAAAGTGGTTGTATAACTGGAATAACGACCCACTGGCCACATTAAAACAGAAGGTTGGGAGTGTGTTTATTATGGAAGTGTGTACATCGTGTGAGCAAATACAGTATCACAAATCATTTCCTACCACCAGCAGAGCTGGCAACAGACAAAGAAAGCAACTGTTTCTCAAATGCAATTTTTTCTGCATATTGCTCGCACGTGGCACACAAGCAGAGTAACAACGATCCCCAAACAGAGCTCCAGAAACACTTTCGTCAAGACCTCAGAGTTCCGTACAAGTTTATTGCGGGTTGTGTACGAGACATGTGCAGTCTTTAAAGAATGTCTTCCATTAAAATAAATAAATTTGTGACGCAGTCATTCAATCAACATAGAGATTATGGCAAATATTGGATTCAGATCTGGCATATTTCTTTATCCTTGACCTGTGTGCTGTGCAGTGGATTTGGATTCTATTCTTGAGCAGCGTGTGCTTAAGTTTTCACTCCTCAATTCATTTTTTGGTTAGCTCCACAGTATAGCACTAATGTCACGAAGTTGCACATAATTAGGCATGCACTCCAATTTTGTGCACTATTTCATGCACATACTGCAGCAATTATTGCGTCTGCAAAAAGTGTGATTCTGTTGATCAGGTAAACTCGATTTATGAGTGAAAACTGTGCAGCTGTCACTGCCATGCTAGCTGAAGTGCTGCTGCGGAAATCTGCACAGCTGCCTATGATTGATTCCATTGTGGCAAACCTCTGGATTAATAGTTACCAACTGAAGGTTTTAATGTGCGGCATGTGAGCTTTTTTTACATTCAACATCGATATGAATGTGGCCATCATCAGAGCTAGGAATTGAATGCGCAACATTTTTCACCAGGCCTAATGAGTTACCACAGCAAGTGAGACAAAATTTCCAAAGTACCTTACACATTATAGTGCTTCAAGCTGCAAAAACCCAGTAAACGATGGTGTAGTGATTGCTTAGTACTGCGAGCGCTTTTCTGTCTCTTGTTTGCAATCTAGTTATCCTACTAACATCTGTCACATTAAATAAATAAAAAAATATATAATGCACTGCATGTAAGAGTGGCACCACTATTAGGAAGGCCTCAAAAACATCAAGATCCTTTCCACTTTGAAAGTGCCTGCCGAATGATATCATTGCAAGGCCCAAGAGATCAAACACAAAAATTGCCAGCAGCAGGATAGATGAAGGCACATCTTGCGAAAGCTGACAGGCAGCAACATAATCCTGGCCACATGGTGTATGGGAGTCAGAGCTGTTTCTTATGACGTGTCAAGCACAGCAGAAGCAAAAGTCCAGTGACACGTGGATTCTCTCTAGCATTGCCATGCACCTGTGTCACCTGCTATCAGGTCCTGATGGAATCAATGACAATTGCAGTGGAACAAGAGTGTGCATATACTGTATGTAGCTTTTATGCGATTGCCTCGGCCAAAGAGATGCCACAGTAACTCTCAACAACTTTCATGCGTGCAGTAAATCTAGAAGCTTGTACAGCTTTAATTACAAGATCGCCTGGTTTGTTCCTTTCTGCAGAACAAGCCATGGCTGCAACATTATCTGAAGTTCGATAATTGGGCTGTCAAATGACTCAATATTCTGCAGCATAAATACAGTGTATTATGAAAAGAGATCTGAAATTGTATCTCCTAAATTCTTTTTGAACAATGAGTTTCAGTTTGTTTTTGTCAATAACAATGTTACCTTTATGTTTGGCAATGTGTTGTGTTTTGTCATTTTCATAATGCATGCAAACGTGTTTATGAGCAGTCTGCCAGCACCTGTCTAGGCACTTGGACTTCGCCAAGCTGTAGTACGATAAAACTCTTCATCCTGGCTCCATAATATGTTTTGTATGGATGGAATGCAGAAATAAAGTTCATTAAATGAAATAAAACAAGATTTGGTGCATCTGTTTCTTGCTAAGCACTTTGAAATAATGCAACCAGTTAGACTACCCCGCAACAGCTGACATGACCAATGCAAAACGAAACGTGTATGTGGACATCATCAGCCATTTGCAGCAACACCTAGTCCACAATAGTGACCAAGAAGCATTCCAATCTTCCGAGCACTGCCTCCGGCACAAGCCATGTGCAAACATATGAGGTGCGGGTTGCCGTGATGAGCTGCCATGATAGAGACAATCCAAGATGTTGCATGAGAGAAAAGGACCACACAACAAGCATTGGAACAGGAAAATACAGGCACAACACCTACAGATAGGAAGACAGAGGTATTTATCAGGGACCAAGCTGGTGTAACTGATATTGCAGTTGAGTTTGAGAGGAAGAAAAGTTGGGCAGGTCATGTGGTGCCCAGTGTAGATGGGTGGTCTGTTGGGAGTACCAGCTTGGGTATTAAATGAAAGGAAACACAGCTGAGGACTATAAAGGTATAGGAGGTGTGATGACATGGCAAAATTCGCAGACTTTAAATGAATAGTCGGCCACGCATGAGGAAGTAAAAATCATTGAGAAAGACTTTCTTCCTGCGAATGAGATAAAATTATGGCAGATCCAACATAACATTGAAGCTTAAAGTTAAAGCTTTCTTTGAGCTGATAAGGTTTATTGAAACACGTGCTTGTGCCTTTTCTCGAGGTCATGCAAGGCCACATGTAGTGTGCATTAACGTCTAATGCATTTATTTGCCAACTCAAAAGCAGCAAACGAGGTACATTCCTAGCATTCAACAGAGATTGATGTGTGCAGCATACCATAAATTTCTGCACTTCTTCTCCGAGGGATGCTTCATGAACCAAAGCCTTATGTTTGGACATGGAAGTCAAGTCAGATCTGGACGAAAACCTGTCACACACTGCAAACACTTCTGGAATCATTTTGAACTAAATGCCTTGCAAAGCAGTGGTTAGCAGATAACGAAGATTGTTTTTATGCTGCTCGACACAGTTGCTTGGATTGTGTTCCTGACATGGAGCTCTTGATGCTGCCCTTCTGGCAATGCTCAGAATTTCTCTCGCTTAACCTCATGATTCCATCAAGAACTGCTGCTTTTCATCGACTGCTGCCTTTTTGTGGTGATATGCCTTGTGCCTAGGCTCGAGCACCGTTTCTTGTTGTCACTGATCCATTGTTGCCAGTTTTGGTGATAGCTTTAAGCATGGCTTCTCGTTGTTCTGGAGCCATCGTTGATATTCTGCGACGCTGAACTTTGGGTTTTGTTTACAGCATCTCATCTCGCTTGATGCCTTGTCTTGCTGCATGGTGAAGCCTCGCCTACTCTGCAAGATGCTTCCTTTGGGCTTTTACGTCTTCCTCTGTTTGGATGCGCTTGGCCCGGTTTCCATGAGCGTGATCTACACGTTTTATTGCAACTGGTTTTACATGGAAAGAAGCAAGATGTATCCCAGTGGCGTATAAACTCAATGCACCAATGGTTAAACGCTATCTCGGGTCACCACACCTCTCCAACTACACAGCCTATCACATTTTCCACACACCAGGAAGCGCTTTCTCTGTGAGCAAAGGACGCAAGTGGTCGTGGAATAGGCAGGGAAATATTGGCTTTAAAATAGGCTAGCGATGATTAAGCTACCTGACAAAGCATGCAAAGGTATGCACGTCTGTACGTCGCCTTGTGCATCAATGCTGCATTTTTTTTTTCTTACAGCGGAGCTGTCTTCGGCTAGTTTTCAATGTTTTGTGATTTGCGTTGGCAAGAACAATGGTGGTGTTTATAGAGCTAAAATAGCTTAAGCATAAAATAAAATCGTATCAGCAAATGTGCCCAGCTGCATTTGCAACCAGATGTCAAAACCGGTGATGGACGATGGGTTTTGTTTCCTATTGTTCCCTATGTGCTTGCATATTCTCCAGCGACAACAGCATTCTCTGCATCCAGGCCCCAGGTGTCAAAGCAGGTGGTGGATGGCAGCATTGTCTCTCTCTTTGGAGAAGCTGCATCCTCACCACATGTTTTTTCTCAGAGAGCACTGGTAGGTGGCACGTTTATGTCATCGTGTCTCAAAAATAATAGCAAAAGGAAAATTCGAAGATCCAATGTATGTATCGAGGGCATTCACGTCATGGCTCTATAGGTGAACAATGTAGTTTATCTCAGTTCCATTTCACCCTTACAATGAGCAGGCCACGTGTCAGCCGGACTATGGAGTAAGAGCTTGCGTACGAATAGCAATGGCGAGAACAGAAGAGGGAATGTGCGTGGCGACAGCGGGCGGCACAGAATGCCGACAAAGCTCGTGCGGCAAACACCAAGCGTATGCAGGTCGCCAGACAAGACGACGCATATCGCGAGGCGGAGAATGCTGCCCAGCGACTTCAGCGCAAATGTGTCAACATTGATCAGTCCAAGGTTGTGAACGCGAGGTTCCAGCGAGTCTTCCTGGACCGTAACTTCGATGCCAGTTGCAACGTGCGTGACCGACTGTGGTTTGACAACAACCTTACTATGATCGCCAGTGTGACGGACGACGAGAAGCAGCAATGTGCGTTGAATGTATTAACGTGGTGTTTCCCCGCGTTAAGAATGTGCCTACTTGTGTCATAGTGTCTTGTTTAATTTTATTTATATCATGAGAAGCCAACAAACAAAGACACCAAGGACAACACAGGGGAAATTACTTGTACTTACTAATTGAATTCAAGAAATGATACTTTAATGGCAACGAAAGCGTATGAAAAAACAACTTGCCGCAGGTGAGGTACGATCCCACGTCATCGGATTACGCGTGCGATGCTCGCATTGCACGCGTAATACAGCGAAAACTGTACGTGACTAACCTTCCGTAGTTTTTCGGCATCCGGCAACAGAAACGGACTTGATTTCTAACGAACCCATACACAATGGGCTTCATTGTTTGTGTGTTATCACGTACGCGTGCAGTGCGGCGGCGCAGATGTCAAAATGCGGAACAGAACGCTCGCCGTGAAAAATAGCGTGACGTCAAGGCTATCGCAGTACATAAGCAGGGGAGGTATCGGCGCTAAACACAGCTGCATTATCGATGGGGCGGACACGTATAGTTCGTACACTCGAAGAACAACATGCGTACGAGGAGCGCCGGAGGGAACAGCAACGCGAATGTAAACGGCGCCGGCGCGAAACGACCACCGACGAAGAACGTGCCCGTGATGCTGAACGAAAACGACAATCGCGAGCTCGGGCACCTGCGAACGAGCAACAACGCCAAGCTCGCAACGCAATACGGCGGCAGAGATATCGGATGGACCGAGTGAACGACTTCAAAGGTGCGGATGCCAAGTCCCGAAGAGACTTGCTGGATAAAAAATGGCGACCATTCCACTCTGTGAATATGGAATGGCAGCGAAGGCACTTTGCTTTTCGTTTGAGAGCTTAATTTTGAGTGTCGTCGGCTTTCGCTGCCATTCCATCTTCACAGAGTAGAATGGTTGTCATCTTTTTTTAAAGCCTCGGCTCGCAGGCGCGTATTTGCATTACATCCGAGTCTGTCAACTGCACACACACAGTGAGCGCGTAACATACGAGAACCAGAGTTACCGCGGCAATTTCGATCTCTGTCTTGATGACAGTTGCAGAGCAGCGCTGCAAGACTGTCGGATTTCAGCCACGCTGTCACTACCACTGGGTGGCTGCACACAGGTTGCAAAGCGTCGAGGTTGAAATGCCGAGAGCACGCGAGTGCAGCTTCTCGCCTTCACCAACTCCGGGTGGTCATAGCACAAAACATGCCATAAAATAAAGAACTAGGGTGGTTTTCTCCGCGCTGTGGCAGGCCGTGGAGTCACTGGCATAGAGAATGAAAGACACTGGCAGGTAACACCATTGGTAACACTACAAATAAGCTTCTAAGCATAAAAACCGCTTGCTTCTTGGCCAATCCCCCATAGTGGGTATGCGCCACTGTCTGGGGCACAAGACAAGACAAAAGCTTCATCCATGGTAATCGCCGCAAGTATCCATAAATACGGACAGCAGCACAAATGTCGGTTTATTCTACCGGTGGTTGCTAATAATACTACACTGTAATAATACGCACATCGTTTAGTAAAGGAAGCGTTGCATAAGGCAACGCTCAGGAGAACCCCCGTAGGGACTTTAAATCCCCGTAGACACTAGCGCCACATTTCCCTCTAGGGAATTTATTTAGAAACTCGGAATGTGAGAGCGCGCGGAACAGGAGAGGGGCACGAAGCAGACGCCCTTCGCTTTCGTACTTGTGTCGCGGGCGCGGCATCATGGATCCAGCCTCAGTGAGGAAAAATAGAAGTTCGAAGGAGTTCTGCAGCGTCCCGCAGTGCACGTCGGCGAGGTGGAAAGATGAAACACTGTCTTTTCACAGATTTCCGTCTTTTTCGAACGACCGGCGAAGAAGGTCGATGTGGATTACAAATCTACGTATCGCCAAAGAAGTAACTCCAACGATGACTGTGCTCTCGCCACTTCACAAGGCACAACTTCTTTTACCCTGGTGGGTACGCCGCAGCGCCGATTAGGCATTTCTTGTGCTGTTCGAAGAACGTCGGCAGATGTTACTAATAACACGGCTGTGATGTGTGAACAGCTTAAGCCGTTGTGAATTCACAACGGTGTCATTATTTTAGTTGCCACCTGCAGGGCGTCAGTGTGGCGGCCTGAATATTGTAGCACTCTACTCAACCAAAAGAAGAGCAACTGAAGAAAGTCCGAGGAGTGTCCCGGAAAAGCTGTGGCAAATGCGTACACCCGGGGAAGTTAAACAATGCCTCAACATCCGTACGTGTTTAGATAACACGGGACACTTTCGTCGCGATCGAGTCCGATCAGGATCGAATTTCTCGACCGTGAGTGGTTGGCTTACAGTTTGCGAAAAGGTGCAAATCGAGATCGAGTAATTGGATCCCGATTATATAGGCTCGTCGTGATAGTGCGCGCGTCCCGTATATGTATACGTGTGACACCGCGGTATAATACGTACGGTGCGTCGTCACGGTGCATTTTCAATCGAGCTCGACTGCTGTCCAATTTCTCAATCTCCATTGGCTCATTCGCGCAAGCTGCGAAAGAGCGCCAATCAGCATCTGTGTATTCGATCCCGAACGGGCTCGATATCGCGAACGAAAAGGCACCATGCGACACCTAGCTGTATAATGCCAGCAATTAAACTTGAGTTTCATGTAAATTAATTCTGCACATATTCTATATGTAACCTGTGTGAACTTAAGTTCTGTCAGTACGTTGGAATGAGATTATTGTGAAAGCCAATATTTGAAAGCGAGAAGAAAAACGTTGCCGTTTCTTACCATATTCCATTAAAACATATACAGAGGAAGTGCGGTTTAATTACTAACAAGATGCATTTATTTCTTAGGTATTAAGTGCCTGAGAAGACGACTCAAGCAAACAGCTGTTCCCACTGAGAACCTCCCAAAATTGGCAACACACGATGGGAGCAAAGCAATTCGATTAAAGAAGCTGTCCTTGGCTGGACACCACTGGCATGCTGATCAGGTATAGCTACAAAATCTGGCATATGGTTGTGAGGTACACATTTTCCTGCATTTTCTTCTTTTTTTGCAGAAACAGTGTGCAAAAATGGATGCAGGCAGAGAGAATAACGCTTGCACGTCCAAACATATAATGTTGCATGCATAGGAAGGTGTTTGTTGAGCTTGTTGGTTCATGATATGAAATAAGAAGTGCTAACAAAAAAATACAGACTAGACAGGGAACAGCCTAAGCGCTCGCCAACTACTGGTGTGTTTCAGGAAAAGGTGAAAAGAGTGTACATGGTCTGCACATGCGGCAAAAATGAATACCACCAAGGGTGCTAAAGAACAGAAAATAATGAAAAAATAAAAGACAAAATTCAGATGACCGTTTGGCACTAAGAGCCTTCTCTAGCTGTTTGCCCTTTCCAGCAGCCTGTTTCCACCCTTTCTAAGGTTGACAGATGTGTCACATTGCAATCGCCACCTCTCTGCGTAATCAAGAAAGCCTCCAAAAGCTTATGTGCCTTAGTGTACCTGCTTCTATGCAAAATCTTTATACTAGCAGTTTTCCTAGTGCACAGGCAGATGCGCGTATCCCTTGTTAGTTTAGTGACGTGATGCATTCTCGGGCCCAGTGATTCACGCACCACCAGTCTGCCCAATGTACATTCTGCAAGACAGAGGTATTTCGTAAACTACCCCGATAACACACTCTACAAACAGCCTTTTCCTCAGCCTTGCACTCTTTTCTTTCTTGGAATGTATGCGCAGAACTAAACAAGGTAGCTGGCAACGTGTAGATAATGTGTACGACAGGCACATTGGGCCTGTTGACCACATTATGTGACACCGCTTAAGATTGTGTGACACCTAAGTTCATAAATGCAACATACCACTTCTGGGCTGTCTCTGCATTCTGTTTCTTGCTTACCTTTGCGATGGGGCCGTTTCTTCAGTTTCTGATGCGGCATTCTAGAAATCCACCCCCAATGCACGCGCTGGATGCCCAGCTTCATGGAAACATTGCAGCTGATCGCTGAAACTGGATTAGGTGCAATGGCCACATAATTTTTGTAGGGCTGATTCTAAGCAGAAGGATGTAGTCACTTGCTTTCTTGGAGTAAGATGAACTGAAAGGTAGTATTTTCTTACTCACACAAAGTCCATACGTCAGACACATGTGGCTTGGTGATAGTGCGAGGTTAATGTTTAAGAACTGCAAGCAGTCATCCTCTAACAACTTATGTGTAAAAGTCCCCAACCACTTAAAAAGCACTCAGACGCTCAAGGAGTTATTGTGCTACTCCCTGTCTTTTCCATCTTTATTTAGCACTTTTTATTCTATTCTAGATGCATGTAAACTTGCACTATGCCTTGTTTCAGTGTGTTATTTCTGTATTTCTATTAACACTGGAGTTATCACTTCATCTGCATTGTACTGTGCATAGGCTGGGCACATATACACTAGTCAAGCTCTGTTTCATCGTCTGTTGCCTGCCATAGCTTGAAAATACGCACACAGTGCACTTCTTTCTTGATGTTGGTAACACTTGCAGGACACAGTAGCTACATTTTAATGAAAAGCACTTGATTCATTACAGATACCAGCAGTCATGGAGGCATTGTATAATCAAGGGGTATAGGAGGCATAAGTGAATATCTTGAAAAATATCTACAAAGATACCACACCTACCTTGTTTCTCTACGATAGAAGTAGAAAATTACCTATTAAGAAAGGGGTCAGGCAAGGAGACAATCTCTCCAATGATATTCTCTACATACAAGAAGTATTCAAACTATTAGGCTGGGTACACTTAGGAGTGAGGATCAGCAGTGAATATCTCAACAATCTTCGGTTTGCTGATGATAGTGTCCTGTTCGGCAACACAGGGGATGAATTGCAACGAGTGATTGGGGACCTTAACTGAGAAATTCTTAAGTGTAGAGTTGGAAATTATTATGCAGAAGACAAAGATAAGGTTCACTGGCCTAACAAAGGAACAAGAATTTATGATCGCTCATGAATGTCCAGAGTCTGTGCAGGAGTATGTTTACCTACGTCAATTACACGGGATCCTGATCGTAAGAAAGAAATTTACAGATGAATAAAAATTGGTTGGAGCGCATACGACAGGCTTTACCAAATTGTGACTGGAAGCTTACCAATGTTGTTAGAAAAAAAAGTGTACAAACATGGCATTCTGCTGGTGCTACCATAGGGGGCAGAAACTTGGAGGTTAACAAAAAAGCTCGAGAAACAAGGACCGCGTGAAGAGGGATGGAATGAAAAATGTTGTAACAATAAGAGACAGGAAGAGAGCAGTGTGGATTAGAGAGCAAATGGTGATAACCAATATTCTAGTTGACATTTGTGGGGATGCGTGACTCTCACGCCTCCCCTGAGATCTAGTTTTCCCGCATGGCTCGTCTCCTGCAGGGCGGCTTCGCCCGCCGCGTGGCCTGGCGCCCGCGGCGGTTGGAGTGGTACAAGCGCGGTGCGAGAGATGGCGCGAGCGTCGCGCCGCTGCGGGGTTACTCGGGCGCCGGGAGACAAGGCGCTCGGGCTGTTGGGTTCGAGACAGCAAGCGGGACGGCCGTGCCGCAAGTGCAGCGACCCTCTTGCCCGGCGGGTCGGCGCACGGCGGGGACGTCTCCCGCGTGCGCGCCGACCCATGCTTCTGCGAGACCGCCTCGCGTGGCCGCCCTCGAACGCGCCACGATTCGCGTGACCATACACGCGAACGACCAGGCCTTGGGATCCAGCATGGGGCGAACATATTCGCTCGCTTCCGGTCGCGGTGAGTCAGACTTCTAGATTTGTCGCGCGCCCATCGGCATGTTTTGTGGATAGCAACTCGGCTAGCAGGCACTGATCTATGAAAGGTGCAATAAATGCCCTTGTGATTGTTTGCACTACTGTGTTGTCGTCCCTTTGTCCCAATAGCACGGTGTGAGAGACCCCACACATTAAGAGAAAAAAGATGGAGCTAGACAGGCTATGTAATGCATAGGGCAGATAAGTGGTGGATCATTGTAGTTGCAGAATGGGTGCCAAGGGAAAGAAAATGCAGTCGAAGACGGCAGAAAATTAGGTTGTGTGAAGAAATTACGAAATTTGCAGGTTCAAGTTGGAATCGGCTAGTTCAAGACAGGGTAATTGGAGATTACCGAGAGAGGGCTTCATCCTTTAGTGGACATAAAGATAGGTTGTTGATGATAAATGAAAAGTCTACCTGCCAAATCAGACTTACAGAAAGATGCTTTTGGTTTTCCTTCAATAGGAATGCTACAGCATGCATTTACAACACTTTGCCGTAGAGACAGCAGCTACATCTGTACTCAACAGAAGGAACAGAAACTGCTGATGCTCTAATGGAACTGGCGCCTCAGGTGCTGGGGGCACTGAGCCTAAAGGAGTGCGAATGTAGTCAAATGAATTTGCAAAAACATTTGTTGTCATGATTAGCAATGCAAATGTAAACGCATTCACAGGCCTTCCATCAATGGCAATGCTTTGATTGCTCTAGCCGAATGTTTTTGCAGAGTGCATCCATCTTCTAGAAAGCGCCATATGAAAGCCAAAGAAAGGACTGCGCTTACACCTTTGAATATGAAACATACTGTTTCAAATGTATTTTATCACACTTGTTCAACTGCTCCGCAGCATTATTGCTGATCATACCACACAAGTGGTCTCCGGACTGGTAAAGGTACATGCTGCAAATGCCACTTACCTCCTACAGATGAAGATATGATGAGAATAACTTCTTGTTTTAATTATAGGGCTTTGTATTTCATTTCTTTATTTTGCTGTCCTGTAGTGACAGCTGCTGTAGGGTAACAGAACTAACAGAACGCTACCTTCGTTCTGCTAACTGTCGACCATTGCTGTGATTCTGCGGCAGCAGCCATCATAAAGTTGGCAGTGTGTAGTAACTTTCTGTGGGAGAATTGAAATAAATCACGTGCTACGTGCGCCTAAAGCGATTTCAATAAAGCAGCGATAAGCAGAAGAAGGCTTTAGGATTGTGGGATAAACATAGACAGGACATGGCAGAAATTTAAGTCGCATTATTTTGGAAGGGTGCCCCGCGGTGGTAATGAAAACACCATGAAGAACCAGTTGCCACTCTGTAGATGTGGAGGCGAGGAAATATTGCGGTGCCACCTGCCGCCAGCGCCTGAATGAGGTGCAGCGTTGGACCACGTGCCGGTGCGTACGCTTCAGCGCCATCGCGTGCTTCGTTTTGAAGGTCGTTTTAGTTGACCATGCGTTGGCATATCTCGGAATCTTGTCCCCACTTCCAGAAAGAAAACGAAAAAAAAAAAACGGGCCCTTTCGCGTCTCCAGAGCGTCGCGAGAGGTGTCTAAATGTTGGGCTCAATGAGGCATGAAACGAGAATCAGTCACAGATTAGGTAGAATTAACGGTATGGAGGTAATTAGCACCAATATAGTCGACAATCCACTAAATTGAACTCCTGTAAATGGAGCACCGCTGTAGATGTAGACATCTTGAGGCAAAGCCACCGTATGTAGATTAGGTTAATTTGAGAGTATGAGTGTAATTAGTGCCAGTTTAGTCGAAAATTAACCACATTGCGCCATAGACGTCACTGTCTTCGGGATCTAGGTGACAAAAACAAAAAAAAAAGAGTCGGCTCGACCTAGTGTCGAGGCAAAAGAAGGCAAGGCCTCTGCGCATGACGTACGATACGAAATGAGTAAATTATAAACACCAAAAAGACATACTAGCGAGACCAACCCTGTATTAATCGTACATCATATCAACCATCAGGTACGGCGACCTTGTCTTCTTTAGTGTCGATACTTGGTTGACCCTATCATTTTGTTTTCTGCGTACTGCCGCGGGCAGAACTTTAGTTGGTTGTAGCAATTTGATGCAACAGCTCTCGTTATTTGTTCTGATTTTAAGGGTTTATACGCTGTCTGAGAATATCTAGCATTTGTCCGTGCTAATTTGAGAGAGATTTTGCTCTATGTACTATCGCAGACGTAAAGAGCGCTGAGCTTCTACATAAAGTCAGTGGCCTTTAGTTTTAAAGGGACCCTGAAACGATTTTGACGATTTTCTACAAACATACTGAGTTGTTAGAGTAAGTCCTTCTGATCATTAATTGACACATCTAAGTGCTCCACGTAAAGCGTGTAATTTATTATAAGGTTTTAAAAATGCACATCGCTGCCGATTGCAGCACACTGCTCGGCGGAATTTTAAGCCGCCCCTACCCATATGACGGAAATCACCCACATGACGTCAGTGGGGCGAGCTATCCGATTGGCTGACCAGGGCGCGTGATCGATAATTTTTCCAACTTTATGGTAAACAAATGATGTTCGTAATAGTTGGAATGTTAGTTAACTTGTTTTTATAAAAAGAAAGTAACATAACGAGAATGCACAAGAACAATTTTTCAGTACACTTAAGCACTTCCGGCACACAGCAAGTGTCGTCTGCTTGTGTTACAACGTGCTCCGTTCTTGACGAGAGCTCCGCCGTCAGTGCACATGTCGGTCTGTCTTATCGCTAGCGCTATGGTTCGACTTTGTCCAGTTGTGGACTGCAGACGTAGCGACTGGCAATATGTCCAGCTGCGACATCGTGTCTCTCTGCAAGCCAGTAGACGAGCGGACTGGCTGCAGCGCATCGGACTGCCGCTATCCGATCGGCGCCAGGATTTGCGCGAGTCACTTTACACCGGAAGATTACTAACGCAATGGCATTTCGCGAGTCCGGTATTAGGGCAAACGCAAGGGGACAGGGCCTGGCCGCTTGACTACAGTGTACTAGTATAGGGGCTGCACGCTTGACTGTGCAACGGGTGAGCAGAAGCAAAAATGTGAATGATCTAAAGCCCCTTAAACTTCGTAAAGTAGCGACACTCTCCTCCTCCGCCTTCGCTCCTCGTTTCTCCTCTCTTTCACGCTCCCTCCTCGACTGTGGCGCCGCCTACACTGCTCGAGCATGGCAACGGCGCAGACATGTGCTCCTCGCCACTCCGCAGACGCTTCTCGAGCAAAAATGGCGCTGATGCACGGCGCAAGGGCCCACGTGATGTTATTAGGCCAATAGCGACGCGGCGCCGGTCTCGGCCACAGCCCGCGAGGAGGAGGCGGCATTCTTCAAAGCGTGGCACTACTTTACGAAGTTTAAGGGGCTTTAGAATGATGTGCACGGTGCAGCCACCTGGTGGCAGAGAGCTCAACCACACACAGTAGCAGTAACACAACGTATTCTTCTTTGCTGGAGGTGTAAATATTTCGCAGGAGTGTAATCATCAACACGTTGTTTTGTAGATGTTTAAAATGTTTTCCACTTGGTTAGAGCAATATTAGCTCTTTGTTTGGCTGGTTAAGCTATGCGTCAACAAGTGGCTGGACCGTGCAGACCTATCAGGCCGCTCACGTACGCTAAAGTTCCTTCATCAGCTTGAGTTTATGCCTACAGACATCTGCCGAAACACGCAGCTTGCCTGTGCTTACCGGAATACCAGACACTCTCCAGGAATACCAGAATACTCTACCAGGCTCTCGCTTGGGGTCGACGGCCAAGCGGCTAGCGGAGAGGTTTCGCGCGGGCGGGTTCCAAAACAATCGGAAATGGACGATGTGACGTCGCATCGTGACGCAGAACCAGTGAAGGCGGAGCTTAGCCCCGAACGCTCGGCGAACGAGTTGAGGAGAAAAGGCATGGCTAGTGAAGGCGGAGCTTAGCCCCGAACGCTCGGCGAACGAGTTGAGGAGGAAAGGCATGGCTAGTGAGGAGGGTAATTTGTAATAGCTTGTAGCTCCATTAATACGTAACGCTTCACTTAAGTTGTGGTGCGAATGTTCTACTTAAGCTGTACCCTACGCGTTTCCAAAATTTGTCCGAACCGTTTCAGGGGTCCTTTAATGCCCATACTATGCAGGGCGCCTTAATTCGGGATCGGCGCGCGCCCGGAGAGGACAAAAAGAAGAAAAAAAAAAGTGCGGTACTGCATAGACCAACAAGTCTTGAACGTTTCTGCATCCTAAACGAACAACCCGACCGAAACAAGAACAAATCCCGGCTCAATGAGCGTACTAACCATACCGTATTTACTCGATTCTAAGCACCCCCTTTTTTTCGTGATCGCGATGCCCAAAGTGAGGCGGGGGGGTGCTTAGATTCGAAAAATCTGAAATGGCCCCCCTCCCCCTTTTCGTTGCGACATCACGACGAGACGGGTGCGAGAAATAACATTTTATTTTGCAAACAGCCAAAAGAAAAATCGGCGCAGACAGTGAGCCCACCGCTTGTGTCGGATGCTCGGTCACTACCACTGCCACTCACGAGTCCGCGCGGCTCTGCAGTCTGGCTGTGCGGCAAGATCGCGCCGCGGACGCCGTTCCGTCTCGGGGCTCTGACAGCTCCGGCTCGATGACAGAGCGAGCAAGCGCGCTTGGCGGTCTTGGCTACGCGCTCTTCCTAACAAATAGGGGGGTGCTTAGAATCACGAAAATACGGTATGTTGCAACAGAACTGCTTGTTGGCCTAGTTGGTGCTCGCCAAAAGACATGTTTTTTGCCGCAATTGAACACTCACAAAAGAAAGGCACATAAAGCCGCCTGTGTTGTCTTTGTGTCTTTCTTTTGTGAGTGTTCAATTGCGGCAAAAAACCTGTCTTTTAGCAAGCACCAACTAGGCCAACAAGCAGTTCTGTTGCAACATATTTCTAGTACAGCCGGCGTGTCTTCTTGTGCGTGTGCCGCCTGTGTTGTCTTTATGTGTCTTTCTTTTGTGAGTGTTCAATTGCGGCAAAAAACATGTCTTTGAGTGTACTAACCAGCACCTAGAGGGCCCCGATCAACATTTTTTTTTCTGTTTTATTACGGCACTCAGCTCTATTTCACTCTACTCCACGACAAAGGACAACGTTGATGAAAACTGAAAATAAAATAAGCTTCGTAAATCGCGGAAGAAAATTGCCGCGCGATGATTCGACTTGCGACGCAAGGACGATTGTAGCACCGGTGCTTCAGCCGCATTGCTGTCCGCATCATTGTTTATTTTCTTTAGCAGTACTTTAGTATTTTGTGCTGCGAATGCATGCACGCGGTAGCTGCAGCCACGGAGAAAGAAGGCTGCGGCTATGTTGTGCGAACGATACCTTCACTACGTTCTAGTAGCCACCAGTGCTTTTATGCTCTATAAACGTTCGAGTCTCGTGAATCGCTATAAACGGTCGGAATGTTCACTAGCTCCCGCACCTATGGCTTGCTTTAAGGCCGCTCGGAAGCTACGCTACTTATCGGCGTTACTGATGGCGGTAGAAGGAGTACGCGTACGCCCTCGGCATTTTGCACGATCGACGCTTTGCGAATGCGACCGGCGTGGACACCCAGCGGTATTAAGAACATACCTGGAATCAGACCCGTCGCAGCTGTTGTCATCGGAGAAGCTGGCTGAGCAGCAGCGTTGCTTCTCGTACGTTTCGCGGCCGTCGTGTCTCTGGAGCAAACTGACAGATGCTTTGGGTGCAATGCAAATGCGTCATCGAGCGTAGGCTCAAGTGCTCCCTGAAATATCCCAGAAGGATCACTCCGTAACGAGACCTTGCTTGGCTCTCGCGCAGTGTTCGCGAGCAGTGTAGGGAAAAAACGCGCTTGAGAGTCGATAGAGGCGCACAGTGCGGCATCCGCGTCTCGCCACTTGGCTTGATCGTCACCAGCGCATATTAAAGCCGAGATTTCTTTGCCTTCTCCCACAGCCGTTCGCACCCTTCGTGTTGCCGGGAAAAATGCTTTCAAATGCGCGGGAGACGCGATAGGATGTGGAGATGGTAGTCAGCACTGGAACATTGGTGCGTCTCTGCACACCTCTAGTTTTCTTTCTTTGCAAAACTAGGCGCGGTAAGACTTGACGCTGATGTGTGCACAGAGATGAGACCCAGACGCGTCTTAATAGAGGAAGAGAAACAAGCCAAGAAGAAGCGGCGTCAAAAGCAGGCGAGGCTTCGGCAAAATGCGGCGCCGAGCGTGAGCGGATGCTCGACGCGAAGCCTGGCGCGAAGCCTGGTGTCGACAATGGGTCAAGAAAAACGAGAAGCGATGCTTGAAACTAAGCGCCAGGCACGCCGCCGGGCAGCGCTGGATCAAGCAACGAGAAGCTGTTCGCCGAAATGAACGTGAGGCAAAGCAGGGGATGTTTCCAGCGATGGCAGAAGTCAAGAGTTTCGTGTCAGGAACAGGTTCTACAAGCAACGAATACGAGCAGCACGAAAGCAGTCTTGCATATCGGGCAACTGCCATTTCCAAAAGCATCTTAATCGGAATGATTTCAGAAGCGCTTGCAGTGTGTGTGACAGGCTGTCACAGTGCGGCATTATTCGATTCGGCGAATCACCGATCAATGGGCGCCGAAAGGGTCTTAGTAATAGGAACCAACGAGCAAGACGGTTATTGCGAGCCACTCGGGCAAGCGGCCGAAAAGGGTCGCAGGTAAGTTTAGAGATTATTGGCTTTTTGTCGTCGGCGCAACCATGATGCCCCGACAGCTTTTTGTAGCAACCCCTGTGTATTGAGAAGCTTACTAAGAAGGCGGGGGTGCGAATATCCCGAAGTATGTGGTGTCTCAGTGCAATTCTGTGTCCATGAATTGCTGACAGTGTATGTGTGTCGACAGCGCCGTATGGCCAGCTGCCGTAGTCTCTCCCATGATTATGAACGGACAATGGGGGCCCGGCACGGAATCAAGGGTGTGCGTCGGTGGTGCAATACGAGTGCGTGAACTCTATCAGCAGGGGGGAAGCACCCGTTCCCTCGCCCCTAATTAAAAGGGGCACGGCCCAGACCTTGGGAGGAGCCAGTATATAACTTGATTGGATCGTCACCAATATCTGCTGTCCTCCCACCCAGGGCACTAGGGAAAGGAGAAGTTATTTAAGCGCAGGTTTTAGACCGAGCTAGCCAGTCTAGAGTCTAGAAGCCGAGTCTCTGCGGAAAAGCGTCGAGGAGCTAGTGCCGTCCAGTATCGCCTGGGTCGCCTAGCCACGTCTGAACTGTGAGTCACTAGTTGGCGCAAGAGCCGACAAACCAACGTCTGCAACGAAGCTCGTTCTCAACTCAACCTGCTCGAGGGAAGACGTCAGACCTAGACTCCCGGGAAACCCAGCTCAGCAATCGCATCCACCGCAACGAGATCGGCTAGCGAGCGTTCTTCGTGAAAGCTCTGCTGTCGACTCCACGGTTGATGGACTTGCTGCTGCTGGTTGGCCATGCGTATGCAATCATTTGTGTTCTTTTGAACTCTGCTTAGTTGACCACCGTTAAGTTTGTTTTGCGTAGTGTTAATTTCTGTATCTACTGTTAACTGATTGTTGTACTTCCTTTGTATTCATCATAATCTTTGTGTTATTGTCAGTCGATATATATATATATATATATATATATATATATATATATATATATATATATATATATATAATATATATATATATATAATAATATAGAATATTATTTTATTTTTTATTGTATTGTATCCTCAAGGCCGAAGTAATACAGAGGGGAGTGGGTGAAAAACACACAAGTAAAGCAGCAAAAAACGGTTAGTTATTACAACAAAATTGATTAGTTGATTGCATCCGGCAGGGATGATGTCTGATAAGACCGAACGAAACTTTGAGTTGCCCTTGATTGCGACAACTGCGCCGTGAAGGTGGTTCCATTCCGAGGTCCTAGGAATAAATTATTCGTTACAGGTTCTGGTGTGGCATTGAATGATTCTAACCTTATGGCTAAGATCAATACGAGAGGAAATGTAGGTAGGAGATGATATAAGATTATCGCGCAGGTAGGAATTGTGGAAATATAGTTTATGAAATAAAGCAAGCCGAAAGCACTTACGCCGGGCTGAGAGAGGAGCAAGCAGCAAAGAGTTTTTCATGGCAGTTACGCTTGATGTGCAGCTGTAATTGCTATGAATGAAACGTGCGGCATTATTTTGGATTAGTTCAAGTGATTGAATAGGGGTTTCGAGGTGCGGGTCCCAGATGGGTGAGGCGTACTCCATTTTACTCCTGATAAGTGTTTTGTATGGGATTAAATTTAATGATGTAGGAGCAGAAGAAAAAATTCAGCGAAGATAACCGAGCATGCAATTAGTATTGTTAATTATGTTGTCGATGTGCAACGACCAGGAAAGTGATGAGGTTATGCGGACGCCTAGGTATTTACAGGAGGTTCATTAAGGTTGTCACATATAAGAGGGAAGATAAAATAAAATGGTAGACGAAGAAAGCTTTCAAGAAGACGACGAGGATGGCGTTAAGAATGACGTGGTTAATCGAAGACGAAAGAAGATAAAGAAGAGGTTCGCAGTGAGGTGACAAGAGATGATTGGTGGAGAAGTATCCGGTGAGATGGAAAGCGGTGATTGGTGAAGAAGAGACGAAGACGAAGAGAAGGATTACGTGGACTAACAAGAAGGCTATAAAAATTGGAGGACGCTTAAGCTTCGCCTTCAAGAGTGGAACGCGACAGCGTTCCCGTCGACCCGCCAAGGGGTGTAAGACAATGGGCTACGGCGCAGCGACTACGCGCCCCGCATCGGACGCGGTGAGCGTCGAGCAACGCAGCTTTCGGCGCGACAACGAAATGTGCGCCTGAGCAAGCGACGCACGCCTGAGCCTTAGAAACAGCTCGTTTCTAAGGCAACACCGCGTTCACTAGAGGCGCTTTTGTACCGCTCTGAAGCATCGAACTCGTGGCTCAGTGGTAACGTCTCCGTCTCACACTCCGGAGACCCTGGTTCGATTCCCACCCAGCCCATCTTGGAAGTTGCTTTTTATTTATGAAGTGCCTGCCGTGATTTATCGCTCACGGCCAACTCCGCGGACGCCGACACCGACGCCGACGACACCGGCTTTTCTGCGACACGAGCTCCTTAACGCTATCGCGTTAAAAGGGCGAGGAAGGGCGAGACACAGGGGGGAGAAAGCAGCGGAGACTTGGCGGGTCAGGGCAAAGCCACTTAGAAAAAAAAATGGCTGTGGCTTAGCTAAGGTTAAGCCCAAGATGCGAAGCATACTAGCCTTTATTTTAGTTGTTGAACCACTGTTTAGCCTGGTGAACTGCTGTTGCTTGGCTATATTTGGTTCGGCTAGACGAAGAAACAACTCATGCGTTACTCTGCTTCGCCTTCAAGAGTGGAACGCGACAGCGTTCCCGTCGACCCGCCAAGGGGTGTAAGACAATGGGCTACGGCGCAGCGACTACGCGCCCCGCATTGGACGCGGTGAGCGTCGAGCATCGCAGCGTTCGGCGCGGCAACGAAATGTGCGCCTGAGCAAGCGACGCACGCCTGAGCCTTAGAAACAGCTCGTTTCTAAGGCAACACCGCATTCACTAGAGGCGCTTTTGTACCGCCAACGGAGGCGTTGGTGCCGCTTTGAAGCATCGTACTCGTGGCTCAGTGGTAGCGTCTCTGTCTCACACTCCGGACACCCTGGTTCGATTCCCACCCAGCCCATCTTGCAAGAGTTGAGCCAAAGCCACCTAGAAACAAGCGCAGCTGCTTACATACCGCCGCGAGCGACGGCGCGAGTTGGAGCCCCGTTTCTCCTCTGTCGTGACGTCACGGTGTCACGTGGTATTGAAGGCGACACCGCCGCGCCTGAAGAGCTGGGTTGAGCTCTAGTAATAGACGAGGCAACCTAAAGTTTGCCCGCCCGGCACCAGCGCCGAATGCTCCCCTAGCGGACCGATGGAAGTTTCGAGGGTCGTCGCTGCGCTGGCGCGCGCCCGTGTTCTGTACGGCGGGATCGCTCGCGCGCGTGGTTTTTGCGATGCTGAGTGCGACCTCATCAGCCAGGAAAGGTGGCACGTAATACTGATGTTTTGTCGATTGCCACAGCAGCCTCGAAAATACGACAGGTCCTAGGCAGCCCGTGAAGTTCTACAGATTTCCTGGGAAGTGGTACGAGAAGGACAGACGACAAGCATGGATAACTGCAGTGCGCGGCCGAGTCAAGTAAGTCTCATACTTTCGCATTCGCGTGTAATATCTTGAAAGCGGAATAGTCATATGCCTGTTTGTAGTGCACGGCCGTTTGTTTAGTCGTGTCGCGTTTTGAATTGTGGTGGCATCCGCCGTTTGTTATCGGTAAATGCATGCGTGTTGCGCCGCTAAGCTCTACGACGCGTGCTCGATTCCCAGCCACGGCGGCCGCATTTCGAAAGGGGCAAAATGCAAGAACACCCTTGTTACCGTGTGCTTTGATTTTTGTGCGCGTTAAAGAACCCCCAGAGGTTAAAATTATCCCTGAGACTCCCCATTACAGTGGGCCTCATAATGATTTCGTGGTTCTGGCATGGTTTTGGCACTTAGAACCCCCGAATTTATTTGATTGCACTGTGCCTTCACTCGCGATCGGCATGGACGAGCTCAAGAGAATTATTTCCCTTTTCCAAACGCTGCAACTTAAATTACTAGTTGTGCAGGTAACGAAAGGGGCCGCGCGCTACTTTTGTGTGGTAGCAGACCGTATTTAATGCAAGCCGCGGTCGCCGCGTGCGTCGGGAAGCGGCAGATCGGAAATCAGTCGCTCGAGACGTGCGCGTTATGTTTGTTGTTTGCAGTGGCGTAGCAACAGGGGGGGCCGGGGGGCCGTAGGCCCCGGGTGCAAGGGGCCAGCGGGGGTGGGGGGGTGTCATATACGTATGAAGACACCACTTTTTCCGCCGGCTACACCCGGGGGGGGGGAGGGGTGACAGAAGACCTCTGGGCCCCGGGTGCCAGACGACCTAGCTACGCCACTGGTTGTTTGCCCATGCTTTCTAAGTATCTAAGTGTGCAAGTATCATAAATTGTAGTGGTACCACTCTTGTAGAATAATATATGCACATAATCACAGGAACGTTACCTTTGCAAACATATCATTGGGAGTAATTTAATCCCCACAAAAAATAGGCACACATACTGTTTCATTTATATGCGGGCCGCATTTCGATGGGGGCGAAATGCGAAAACACCCGTGTGCTTAGATTCAGGTGCATGTTAAAGAACCCCAGGTGGTCGAAATTTCCGGAGTCCTCCACTACGGCGTGCCTCATAATCAGAAAGTGGTTTTGGCACGTAAAACCCCATAATTTAATTTTAATTTAAATTATAGGCGATGCAGATGGAAGTGGCGCCAAACAGACCAATGGCAATCACAACAGTCTTCTCAGCAGTCAGCACCACCGGGACATGTGCTTTCGTACTGCAGCGACGCAGCTCTTGAGCAGCAGCAAGACACGTGTGAAACAGACTCCAGAACATGCCTTTGTAAAGTGACGGAACCGTCAAGAAGCAGCCCAATGGATCTGCAGTCATCGAGTAGTATGACAACAGAAGTTCCTGCTGCCAGTGTGACTTATGTTGCAATTGAAATAAAAGTGGCTAAATTTCTGAACATGGTGCGTACCTCTAACTCGACGTCATATACGATCTTGTCGCACACCTGTGACACGCACTTGGCTTTCACTCTCACATCACCGTCCACAATTTGTTCAACGCCGTACACGTTCGGAAGCAGACGCTCCCCTATCGTGAGGTTGCCGCCACGAAAAAAAGCTGTCGGCGTCGGCAACCTTCTTGAAACCGCACGGCAATCTTTGCATCGCTGTTGCACAAGCAGGCGATCTGCTGCCGTCGAAAACGGAGCGCCGTGAGAACGAGCAGCGAAGAAAGCGCGAACGGCACAATGCAAACAAAGCGGAGACTACGCCACGACGCGACCGCGTTGCTTGGCGTTTCCACATTGGGGGAGGCGCAGCAGCGCCGCCTGGCCATGGTTTTCTCGTCTATATGCTTCGCATAAAAATGTAAGGCCACCGCATCACCTCCTCTCCCCTGTCAATACGTCACGAGAGTCGGATGGTAGCGGTGGATGGGGGAGCGCTGCATTTCTAGAACGCGGCGCGCGTTCTGAAAACAAATTTTCTCCGTGGCTGCAACGCTAGGGCGGCAACGCGTGGAGCATTTGCTTGGTGGCTTTGGTGGGGCATGCTGCACCGTAAACGCGATTGCTTTTCTTTGATTGTGCGTGGTTCGTCGTACACGGAAGCGCAACGATGCCTAGCTGTTGTTGCGCACCAAACTGCAAGTCCAATTAAGACGGAGGACAAAGTGTCCGAGTGCACGAGTTCCCATCTGACCGAGCCACTCGGGAAGCATGGACGAGAGCAGTTCCTCGGAAGGACTTCTCGCCAACGAAGTACACAGTGGTAAGTATTTCTTCTCTGTATTGTTATTCTGGGTTTCCAGGCGAATAGGTTTCGTCAGCATAGTGCGCAATGCATTCGTGCACGCGTGCACAATAGATGGGTCTCTCCTGTCAACGCGCTTGTAAATTCAACATTTTCGTCGAGCTTCATACCTGCAACGGCTTGTTCTTTTTAACGCGATAGCGTTAAGGAGCTCGTGTCGCAGAAAAGCCGGTGTCGTCGGCGTCGGTGTCGGCGTCCGCGGCGTTGGCCATGAGCGATAAATCACGGCAGGCACTTCATAAATAAAAAGCAACTTCCAAGATGGGCTGGGTGGGAATCGAACCAGGGTCTCCGGAGTGTGAGACGGAGACGTTGCCACTGAGCCACGAGTTCTTTTTTTTCTTTCTTTCTTTCATGGTATTTATTATAGTTGCATTCAACCATTCAACCAGACGTTCACCAGTTCTGCATAGTCAGAGAATGGAGGGCACAATGAAAGTCACACACAGAAAAGGTAGCGTTCATACTGTAAGTAGAAACGTTCGTGTCACTTTAGAAGGGTGGCAAGGATAAGCACCTCAACAAAATAGGGTACCAGTCCGGTTGTACACCGAGTCCATCATAAACCTGCTTTAGGTGTAGTGTCATTTGGATGAAATTTGCCCTTGTAGGTACAACCGTTTCGGCGTTGCGGTCCATCATTCGCGTTTTCCACAAACTCTGCATTCCCATTACAAAAAACATATCGAAAGGCGCACTATTATCACAGGTTGGTAGCAGATATCGCACAGTATGAGCGTTAATCTCAAAGTCTTTCTTTAAAGTCCGTTGGAGGACATCCCAAAATAGGATGGCGTCGGTGCAGCTAATAAAACAATGTTCAATTGTCTCTGGTACATTACAAAGGCGACAGTTAACAGAAGAGACAAAGATACCCTTTTTTTGTAGCCATGTTTTAACCGGTATGGTTTCACTATGAACTTTATAAAAGAATGTTTTGCAGCAAGGGGATAAATACATTTTGCGAACTCGCTTTAGCACATCGTGGCCTGGCAATTTAATGTATATTGATCGGTAAAGTGGAGGCGGAAATAGCATGGATAGTAAGTCTTTGTACAACGTTTTGCGCGACACAGAATACAAGTATTCAGTGGAAAACCGAACTGTCAGGAAACGAACCGCCAAGTAAACTTCTTGCATGAACCCCCACAAGCATAAGCGCGAAGAAAAACTTGAAGAGACAACTAAATCAGGTAACACATTAACAAGTGTGACTTGCATGTATGAACGAATTACAGGATGGGAAGTATCGCGAAAATAGAAGAAACGAGACACTATTTGCCGCACATAAAGATGTACTAAGCCCAGCCCACCTTCACTAACAGGCCTAAAGATATTATCGCGCCTCATGGGCTCGAAAGTTGAAGACCATACGAAGGTTGCAAAGATACGGTGAAAGCGTTGGATGTATAGCCGAGCACAATGGATAACTTGCAATACATAGAAAATTTTTGTTGCCAAGAACTTATTGCAGGCTTCGGCTTTCCCAAAAATAGAAAGTCGTTGTGGAACGAATGTCTGGGCGTAACTTTGCAGTACCGAGACCCGTTCTTTCCAATAGTGTGCGCTTAATTTATATGCGTCTAGCGGCACGCCAAGATACTTTGGCGGGACATCAGTCCACTTAACGCCTGCAAACTGTTCTGGTGTATAGCACCATGAGCCAAACCATAAGCCTAAACTTTTTGAGGAGTTCATTCGCGCTCCTGATACGCTGCCAAATTCTTCTATTTTCGATACTACTTTTTCAACACTGGACTTATCCGTGCAGAAGAACGCTAGATCGTCTGCATAAGCTAAGACTTTAACTTCATTACCCAGTAATGAACGCTAGATCGTCTGCATAAGCTAAGACTTTAACTTCATTACCCAGTATATTGAAGCCATGGATGTTACTCGACTGAATTACGCTTAAGCATAGCGGTTCCAGGTAAAGGGCGAATAGTAGTGGGGACATCGGGCAGCCTTGTTTTACTGATGAGCAAATAGAAATGGGTTCGGAGAGTTGGCCATTAATAACTAAACGAGTAGTACAACAGGTGTAGCAAAGCCTAACGCCTTTAAGCACAATGGAGCCAACATTGACATGCTCCAGAAGGAAAAATAAATAGGAGTGACTGACACGATCAAAAGCTTTAGCAAGGTCTACCTGGAGCATTGCAAGCTGCTCAGTGGAACCATAACAGTATTGAAGAAGGGTACGGGCGATATGTATGTTGGTTTGAATTGATCGGCCCCTGATTCCACATGTCTGATGGGAACCAATTAGAATTGACATCGCAAATTGCAATCTATTAGATAGAACTTTCGCAAAAATTTTGTAATCCACGTTTGACAATGTGATTGGTCGATAGCCTTCAACGGAACGCAGTTTCTCTTTATCTGAACTTTTGGGAATTAAAACTGTGTGGGTTTTGCAAAAAGACTGCGGAAGGGCGTCAATCTCTAAACTTGAAATAAAAATATCCAATAATATGGGGCTGATAATTGATTTGAAAGCTTTGTAAAATTCGCATGAAAGTCCATCGGGGCCGGGTGTTTTCGACAAAGGCAGCTGATCAATAGCTAGCTCAATTTCTTGAATCGTAAGGCTACCACTGATGACTGCACAGTCATCATCCTGTAATGGTTTGACAAGAGATACAAAACTCTCTAAAACTTTTGCATCGTGATCGTCCGGAGGGGCACTAAACAACATAGTGTAGAAAGTTTCGAACTGAGAAATTATGTCATTAGTATTTGTTACAAGACTACCTTCGGAGTATATTTCCGGAATTACTTTGGAAATACCGTGACGTCGCTCGTCAAGTAAAGCTTGACGTGTTGGTTGCTCAGATTGCAGAGCACGCCTGTTTCGAGATCGAATTCGCGCACCTCTGTAACGTAGCGCGTCATACTTTTGTAACTCACATTTAATGTTTTCTATGTCAACAATGTAAGTGCCTGGCATTTCGCATTCAATCTCATAAAGGCTACATAGGCTCTTAAGAAGCGTTTTTTCTTCATTCTTTCTATAGAATGATTTCACCGATCCAATTTCTATAGCCACTGCACGAACCTCTTGTTTAAAGAGTTCCCAAGCAGCAAATAATGGCAAGTCACTAGAAAGAGAATTGGCTAGAGCCATGCGCACGCGATTAATAAATTCCTGATCATTTAGGAGCTCAGAGTTAAGCTTCCAGAGTGCCCACTGTGGTCGGAAATTAGTTACAAATTTTTCACCAATGTTTGCGATAACCATACAATGATCAGAGAATGAAACGGGGATAGTAATGCAGGATAATCCTCGAGAGAGGAGCGATGAAGAAACATAAATCCGATCAAGGCGGGCGTAGGAATGACCTTGAATTCTTGTATAAGAGCGAGCTCCCTGTCCCGACACTCCTATATCAACGAGCCCTGCATTTTCTATTATGTTAGACAAAACTTCACCACTCCTGTCCCGCTGAGTGTTAATGCCGCTTCGATCGTTGGGATCACATACACAATTGAAATCTCCCATTAAAACAATGCAGCGATCACAGTCCAATAGACTAGACACAGTATCAAATAAAAGAGTTCGTTTTGCAGCGTCATTAAATGCATAGACGTTGACTATGCGCCATGGCACACCCTGCAACACAAAATCACAACATATATATCGACCTTCAGTGTCGACATGATAACTAAAAGCTGAATAAAGTAGGCTCTTTTTCAGAAACAGGAAACAGCCCGCGGATAAACCAAGAGCGTGTGAAACGCAAACATTATACTCAGACAGAAAAGGTCGCAAAGCCCTTTCTGTCTCGTCATCACGCTCAATCTTCGTCTCCTGCACGGCGACGAAGTCGAGGCGCTTCCTGGACAAAAGCCGGCGAAGCTGCGCCTGTTTCTGCAAAGACCGAAGGCCTCGTACGTTCAAGGTTGCGAATAGAAGTTGCTGGGACAGGGCCATGGTGACTACCAACTATTTGGACCTAATGATCTATGTGATCAGTCCTAGAGGGCAACGGTGAGGCTCCCTCCGAAACCCCACCTGGCCTTCTGGACCGTGATCGACGGCACTTTCCTGAGTGTTTCGATGTTTTGCGGCGACGTGCTTTTCTTGTGGTACTGGTCGACTCGCTGTCTGTGCTTGATTCCGATCTGTTAGTCGCACGGCGCTTCGGAACTGAAGTATCCGCGTTACTTCGTCTGTCCTCTGCCGGCTCAGCGCACGTGTCGAGACGCTTGGGTGCATCAGGTGAGTCGTCTCCGGCTCCCTCATTCGCTTGCTGGGCAGCAGCTGGCTCCGTGGTAGCGGGTGCTCCTTTGGGTTGTTGCTTCGGTTGGTCATCTTTCTCTTCGCTACTTTCGTTTTTCACGGGCAGTTCTGCGATGCCAGTGTGACTGTCTTTAACAGGCAGAGGGGCCTTACTGGCACAGCGGGTCTCCGCGGAAGAGGGAACGGCTCCCGTCGCGTCAAGAACCTCCGTAATGTCCATTATGTGTTCTTGCAAGCTTTCATCCGGAGGCTTTGTTCTGTGTCGTAACTTATCGGCGTATGTTACGACACATTCTTCAGATGTGTGACCAAAGCGTCGGCAGGTTTCACAACGCGGGGTTCTGCAGTTTCGACGAATGTGCCCCACCCTGTTACAGCGCAGACAAAGTGGGGGTCGGCCTGGAATTAATACGAGACTCTGCACTCCAAAAACAGGTAGTAGATGTGGAACGTCCCCCACGCTCACTCCATCGGCAAGAGTCAACACCACGTCCCGATTTAGCGTACGCATTTGTTCCATCTCCGATACTCTCCAGCATTCTGCTGATATAGACTTGACTTTCCCGTAAGCCTGAAGCGCATCTCGAATGTAGTCATCTTCCAAACGCTCAGGAAGCCACAAAAGCTTCATTTGAACTTCCGTGGGCTCAGGATCAATGACGACGCAGCGTCTACCTTTTACGGATAATTCCCCGCATGCGACTAGTTTTGATTTTGTCCTCCCTGATTTGCACGTCACCATCCACACGTGCGACATCTGAAATTGTCCGATGGAACTTATTTCCTTCAGGTCAATAACGTTCCGAAGGGCGTCTCTGAAGTCTTGGGCTCTGTACGGTCGACCACTTAAGTCAGCATGCAGGAAAACGGAGTCCACAACCAGCTTACCGGTAGGAAGACGGGGTAACACAACACGGTAGTCATTGCTGCTGGCTGAAGCCTGAGCAGCACCTCGGCCAGGGGCCGATAAAACCTTTGAAGCGGAGAACATGAGAAAAGCGACCGTTCGGAACGCCGTCTTCTTCTTTCTCCCACGAGTTCGATGCTTCAAAGCGGTACAAAAGCGCCTCTAGTGAACGCTGTGTTGCCTTAGAAACGAGCTGTTTCTAAGGCTCAGGCGTGCGTCGCTTGCTCAGGCGCACATTTCGTTGTCGCGCCGAACGCTGCGTTGCTCGACGCTCACCGCGTCCGATGCGGGGCGTGTAGTCGCTGCGCCGTAGCCCATTGTCTTACACCCCTTGGCGGGTCGACGGGAACGCTGTCGCGTTCCACTCTTGAAGGCGAAGCTTAAGCGTCCTCCAAGTTTTTTTTATTTCAGCTGTGTGAAAAGCATTTCTTGCCATCGGATTACTTGAAGAAGACATCTTACACGGACGTCAAGACAGGAAAAGTGGTCGAAGTTGCCATGAAAAACATCCGCCTGAAGAAAACTGTAGTTCCGAGCTTGTTTCCCAATTGCCCTGCCTATTTATCGCGTCCGCAAGTGTGCGTTCGAGAAGCGCCGGCTGCCAAAAAAGCGCGCTTGGAAGCCACATATTAGCAAAAAGCAATAATGCTTTCTCAGCAAACCCAAGCAGAAGAGGACGCCAAAAATCTGGTTGGTAGCTTTGCGGACTTGCTGAAGGCCTTGCCAAGCTTTCAGTGTTCGGACTTCTGGACAGTTTTGAACAAGGGCTCCAAGGTTTTCTTTTTGGACTTGTCACTTCAATCTGCTCCTGCAGTCCGTACTTCGGTGATCGTGTCCACAGACCTGCGCGTCGAAGTATTTTTTGGTGAAACGGGTGTGAGGAAGTGTGGTGATGTTTTAGTTCCTGAAAAGCTGTGCGACTTGAGAGATTTGAAAAGTGTGTTACACATGATCGAACAGACACGTAAGGATATCAGCACTGAACGTTCTGAAAAGGCCCGTCATCTACTGACATTGGTTTCGACATTGCTAGAGGAAGTAAGTGGAAAACATTTCGCATGCGAGTTGCAAGAATGGCATTTGGAAGTGCTTAAATTCTTGAAGAGTCAAGTCGATCTTGTTTTGAATGATGCTGGCCGATATCCTCCCGATTTATTGGTTTTTGCTAGCCTTTTGTTCAGAATTTCACCTCATGCATATAGATTCCTGAGAAGTTCGATGAAGTTTAAGATGCCGCATCCTGATACGATCAGAAGACTGTGTTCATCGTACGGTGTACGCCCTGAAACGGAGCAGCAAGAATGTAGCTTTCTTTCCTATGCAAAGCGTATTGTAAGCACATATAAAGAGCATGAAAAGACTGTAACGTTAATGATTGATGAGATTCAACTTCAATCATTTTTTGATTACAAGGCTGGGTTGGTTACTGGTGCTGCGGTAAATTAATCGACTGCAGCAAAAACTGCCCACGTATTTATGATACAGAGCCTGCTTTCTTCAAACAAGGATGTTGTACACATCCTTCCTGTGGCACAAATCGATGCTAAGGCGCTGCACGACTTCCTTCGGAAGATTGTTCTTGATCTAGAGGCATCTGGTTTTAGAATAATCGCAGTGATCTCGGACAATAACTCCATAAACAGAAAAGCCATGTCCTACTTCGCTAAGCCGGCAAGTGTCAGCATTGTTTACCAGCATCCTGCTGACCCATCACGGCCCTTGTTTTTTGTGGTGGACCCAGTTCACATACTAAAGTGTATAAGAAATAACTGGCTGAATCAAAGAAACATTGGCAAATGCATGTACTTTCCTGAACCGAAGAGTGATGAGGCTGAACCAAACATACTTACAGCATCTTTCAAGGTATTACGCCAGCTGCACGAAGCTGAAAAGCATGAGCTCTTGAAGCTAGCACCAACGCTCACTTTGAAGGCACTGAACCCCTCAAACATGGAACGGCAGAATGTTAAACTGGCCTTAAAGATTTTTAACTCATCTACTGTTGCTGCTCTCAGTGTTGCAACGTTCCAGCATGCAAAGGAAACCTCTCAATATGTCGACACCATTTTGACTTGGTGGAACATTGTTAACGTCAAGACGCCAAGAAAAGGACAGCGGTTGCGAGATCAATCGCAAGGTCCAATAGTTTCATCGTCATGTGCTCAACTAGAATTCTTAGAGAGAATAGTTCAATGGCTTGATCACTGGAGAAGCCTCGAACATGACAATGGCCGCTTGACACGTGAAACGCACATAGCTTTCAGCCACACTACCCATGCCTTGCACGAACTTGCCATATACTGTCTCAAAGAGCTTCATTTCGAATATGTTCTTTTGGGCAAATTTCAAACTGATAGCTTAGAGGATTGCTTTGGAAAGTACCGGCAATTGTCTGGTGCCAATTACCACGTGTCTATAAGGCAGATATATGAATCTGAAAACAAATTGCGTTTGCAGAAGGTTCTGGACCTGCAAGATTTGGACATTCTACTACCACCGAGCGCCAACACGTTGGAGACAAGTGTGCATTCAGGAGACGGCCAGTTTCAAGTCACTGTGACCGACTCCGACATTGAGAAAAAAACGTCAAGGCTACCGGCACTAACCTATGTTGCCGGCTATTGTGCCCATGCAGCTCTAAAAAAGCTGACATGCGCATCTTGCAATGAAAGCCTTGTGATGCAAGACGTCGATCTAGATGACCCTGAGAATGCATTAATCACGAAGATGACAAGGGGTGGCCTGAAGTTTCCACGAGCAGTTGTAGTTAATGCTGTACTCTTTACTGAAATTATATTGGACAAGCTCAGGACACCAGAATATGCCGTACGATTTTTCAGCCTTCCTAGGCAGAAAGATACTCTTGTCGGCCTTGTGTTCGCTACCCTTCATGGCTTTGAGGATGTCGATGTGTGTGAATTCGGTCATAATGGGGCATGTTGTAAGTACTGCAGCGAATACACTGCTGAACAACTTGTGCCGCACAGAAAACGACAAATTACGCAGTGCCAAGAACGACCGAAAATTGCAGACCTTGAAGGCCTGAGATGTTTCTCATTATTTATTTTTTATTCATGAAGCTCTGTTTTGTTGAACATCTACGTATGTTTGTGTTGACGGAACCCTTGTAAAAAGAAACCTGTGGCGTAGCTAGGACTTATTTGCCTACATTATCAAAATTTAAACCCTGCATTTTGGCCAATTTAAATGTTATTTTAGTGTATCGTGCTACCTGTTTATGATTCTAACTCTCCATGCTACCGCAATCCATTAATTGCATGTTTTCCTTAAGGACTGAGAGTAGGCCTCTCGTTTTTTACTTACTTTTCACCATTATCTCAGTATTTTATGAAGACCAATAAGGCCTGCAAACAAGGCGGGTGTAAATAAAATAACCACAAGAAATGGTACAACAAAGACGGAAGCTTATTCTATTTGAGAATTAGTTGTGCGTGACCCTATAATGATAAAATTTTCACAATAAAATTAACCTCGATATTCGTGTGTCTAGCGAGGACTGTTTTACGCAATGCAAGAGTGGGAATGATAATTGTATATGGAAGATTTAAAATGTTTGTTTCTGAATGCAGTTCTTATCATTTGTGAATAAAGTATATTCTGTGTCTTCAATATGCAGTTTTCCTCTTTCTTTTGTTCCGTCTAAAGTTGATTGACTAAGCAGCATGCAGTTTGCTTGTCTTAGTCCCGACCAAACATCACAAGCACAATAAGGCAGGTCGTGTTGCGATACACGCAAAAAACAAAAATGTTGCCAATCAAGTAATCTAAGGAAGGTATGAAAGAATGCTGCTTTCTATGGTGGTGTTGACTGCGGTGAACCAGCGGCTCCCCCTTATTTTTTGCGTCAGCTATACGTGTCTTGCTTTGGAAACGAAGCATCTGAATTTATAGGTTGCTGTCACTTTAAGGACAGCACTAATTTTCTCATGCCATAGTATCCGCGACGCGCAAAGAGACACACTGCAAGCGCAACGAACCTAGGCGCGGAGACGCCGACGGCGTCGACTGTCCGGCCCATCCGACTAGCGTGACGTCACACCGGCGTGCGGAGGCCTTACATTTTTTTCTAGGTGGCTTTGGTCAGGGACGGTTCGACCGGAAGAGAGCGACGCCGGCTACCGCTCCGGTGAGCTCGCGTTCTACGGCTTTGCACCGCAGACTTCCTGCCGTTCCTGAGCCCGTTCCGGGGAGTCCACGGAGGACGCTACCACCTGCTACGGCCAGGGGTAGTCTCTACCGCTGTTGCCACCCTTCCGGGTGGTGCCCCAACGCCAACATCATCGGCCACACCTCCACGGGCGCTTGGACCGGGAGCGTGTACGACGCAACCAACGACGCCTCCAGCGACGCCAGCCCTCGAACGTCGAACGCCACTCCGACGCCGGCTACGGGACACACACCACGCCACATCCGCACCGAACCAGACGTGAGCACGAACGCCAACCACTCTCAATAGAACGCTAGTGACAATGTTACCGGTCCGTGTGTACTGATAGTTTTTGTATCTTTTGTGTTAGTTTTGTTAGGTTTGTGTGCTGTTGTTCGTGTCGCGTGGGTTGTATTAAATGTACATCTGTGTGGGTACACCTGTCGCCTAGTCCATTCTTTCGGCCAGTGTTCTCCGGAGGAGATCCGTGACAAAGGTAATAGTTCAGTGGAGGAATACTGCTGTGAGTTACACGCATACATTTACATTTAGTTACGTTGCATTAACCATACGTCTACCACTTAGAGATAGCGTTTATATCGTCTTGTGAGAATTTGTTATCAGATTTGTCCAAGATTTCACGGAGGATAACACAGTCATCTGCAAAAAGGTAAATATTAGCACAAACGTTATTGGGTAAATCTTAATGTAAATTAAAAAAGAAGAGGGCCTATAACTGAGTCTACAGGATTAGATGGGGACATATGATTGTTTGGCAGAACTTACTGTGAGGGATTAAGGAGACAATGCTCAAGCCATGCCAACAGGTTGGGATCAAGATTAAGTTTACTAAGTTTAAATAGACGCAATTTATGACACACTTTGTCAAAGGCCTTGGCAAAATCAAAGATAACACAGTCTGCGAATGAACCTTTGTCGAGAATAAGATGAAGGCTGTGAGTAAAAGAAAGAAGTTGAGTTTCACAAGACAAGTTGTTTCGGAAACCATTTCATTTCATTTCATTTCATTTTATTTGTGCCCATTTACAAGCAAATGGAGGGGGCCAAGGTAAAAGCTCCTTTTTGGCAGCTTGAGTGGTCCCTGGCCCCCTTTACATATTGGCAGAGCGGTGGCAAAGAACACTTTCAGAAATGAAAAAAGTAAAGAACAGTGGGTTACATCAAATAAATTACATTTCTTTCATTGAATGCATATGGTTTTACGGAATCATGGCGATTCAAATGGTAGTTTTCACCAGACAGATGAGCTCCGATGGTGTCAGGGCATGGATGTCAATACCGGCTTCTAGGTAAGAATTTAGTAGCCGTGGCAAGGTGTTTGCGACCATTTGATGGCCGTAATTTGTCCTCGAGAAGGGTATGAGCCATTTTTCATGGCTGCGCGTCTCATATGTGGGTGTATTCTCTTTTAAGTTTGCTATATTTGTAATTAAGTTGCTTCTATTTTTTACCTGAAAGTAGTAGGTGCGTAGGAGGGTTTATTTGTAGAGATGATGACTTTTTGTTATGTTGTACTTGGTAAAAAGATTCTCAGTGTGTGAGTTGTAGGGCACATTTGCGATAGCGCGTATTATCTTTTTTTGCATCAATAGTATTTTAGAGTGATTGTAAGCTGATGTCGTGCCCCATACAAGATGGCAGTAATTTACATGCGAGGCAAACAGTGCATTATAAATGATCAATTTAACTGACATTGGTAAAAGGTAGCGATTTCGATGTAGTATACCTGTTACGCGGCTCAGTTTCTGCGGTACAAAATCCACGTGAGCGTCCCATTGCAATGTGTCGGTAAAATATACGCCAAGTACTTTTACCGTGTCAACAACCTGTATTTTCTCAGAGTTATAATATATGTTGTGGGTCAATGGAGTACATGTACCTCTTGTTTTAAAGATGACTGCTTGTGTTTTTCTCGAGTTTACTTTTAAAAAGTTGTCCTGTTGTGCTTTTGTGAAAACCATGTTGTGCTTTTGTGAAAAATGAATTGTTGTCTAAGTGATTTGCTAAATGTCAGTACAAAATATGTTAAAGAACCTTGCAAGGAATGCTGGTGAGGGAAATGGGGCGGTAGTTGAGGGGTGAATGTTTGCTACCGGACTTATGAAGTGGGACTACCTTCCTGACCTTCCAATCTGCAGATTGCTGATGGGTATCTAAGGATTGCTGAAAAATTTTCAAAAGCAGAACAGATGAATAAACAGTATTATTAAGAAATTTTGTGTTAACGAAATCAGCACCAGTACTTGGTTACAACTTCAGATCTTTAATTACATTTCGACCCCAAGGGGTTCAATGATAATAAAGTCCATAGGTGGGTAATTGCAACACTCGAGATTTGGAAGCACAGGGTTACTACATACGACAAAGTTGTTACAGAACACAGAATTAGGGAAATGGGGACATACATATTCGGCTACCGGTGAACCACTGGAATCAACCAACGTGACTGAATTATCTTTGGAAGGGTTAATAACATGCCAAAACATTTTAGGGTCATTCGCAAGCATTGTGGGCAAAGTGTGAACTTGGAATGCCTTTTTGGCCAGTTTTATAGCTTCTGTGTAAGTACTCTTCGCCTCCTTATAAGCGTCCCATTTTGATGCCAGTGAACTTTTATTTGCTATTTGATACAGTTGTTTTTTTCAGTTGGAAAGCCTTTTTAACTTGGAATTGAACCAGGGTTTCTTAACATTGCAGGATATTACACTTGACGGGATAAGCTTGTCGGTGAGCTCATGTATGTTATTTTTGAAAATGGTCCAGTTCTCGTTAACCGTGCGATTATGAAATTGGCTTAGGAAAGGATCAAGAAAATTAGTTAGCTTAATATTAATAGCGTTAAAGTTTGCCCTATTGTAGTGATAAATTATTATTTTTTCAACCATTGGTTTTATCACAGGAGATAATATGTTGAAAGAAAGACCCAGGTGATCGCTTAAGCCCGGTAAGCATGAAACATTAGTAACTATGCCAGGTGAGAGCATAAGATTAAGTCAAGGAGGTTAGCAGCGCTTTCCGAGATCCTTGTTGGTTCTAATACTAATTCTGTTAGGGAAAACAGAGCAGAGATCAAGAAAGTCGTTACTTTGTGATGAAAATGGATAAGAGTGCGTAGGTTCAGTAGTCCAGCATATGTTGGGGAAGTTGAAATCCCCCAATAATATAATGGGGTTCAAAAGATGCCGCAAAGCACATCGTGAAGCTCAACGGTGAAAGTGGATGGGTAAGATGGAGCACGGTAGCAAACAACGATCGTAATTTTACGGTAACGGATATCAACGCACGTGCACACAACTTCCAGGTTACTGTGAATGTGGACTTGATGACATTGCAGGAATATTGAAATAGCGAGTAGTACGTCTCCGTCTTTGCGAGCAGTGCAATGGCAACGGGAGATACGAAATCGAGACAAATCAAAGATTTCACAATCTTGCACGGGGCTGTAGCCACGTTTCCGTTAATGCAATAATACCAGCATTATAGCTATCGATGAGCTATACGAGTTCCTCGCGTTTGCGAAACACTTCTAGCGTTTGCAACAAGCACGGAGGCTTGTGGTGTTAAAGATATGCCATTGCCCTTTGCGCATTGCTATGCAGTAGGGTGCTGACGCAGATTGTCAGGTACACTTGCGTAATCTGGAACACCACTTTTAACTCGCTTAACGCTGTCACTTGTTGGATCATACATGAAACATTGTTTATCAATGAAAAGCTTGTTAAAACGTAGTTTAAATGAGGGGGAATCAGGCTGGTTTCTATCAAATTTGAGAAGCTTTTTTTGAGCGAGCCTTGTCGCAGGCGAGCAGTCCTCAGATACTGAAATGTTACTACCTTTAAGCTGGCTGCGCGACGAAAGTATGCTCTCCTTAATTTTAAAAGGACATTTTTTGTCTTTCTCCCGACTCTGACTCCTTCGCTGTGTCCGCTTGAGTACAGAACGATCAACCAGCTTGTATACCCCGTCAATGACCTTACGCCAATGGCAAACGGGTGACAAGCAGTGACACAGGCCTTGGTTGAGATCTGACCTAACTGCCGTGTGCGAACGTCATAGAGCTTTGGTCTGAGAAGCGTTCGTTGGGGAAGCAGTGCAGCACTTCACGGTCTGCTCCATGTGTAAGTCTTCGTTGAATGACAGCGAGGCACTTTGTTGGCTGCTTTTGGCTTGGCAAAGAAGTGCATTGGTTGAACGGGCAGTGCATGTTGCCCTGCATGACCTTGAACAAAGACGTAAGCACGTATGTTTCAACACTATCAGCTCAAAGAAAGCTTTGTGCCATTTAGAATCCAACAGTGTACTGGAATATCTGCCATCGTTTTTGTGGCAACCGTAGGATGGTGGTCTTTTTTAGCACTCTTGACCTCTCTGCAACAGCCAACTATTCGTTCTATGGGTGCCACTGAAAACCACCTTGCGGTCGGTTTCAGAATCGCAGTTGCTTGATAATGCACAGCTGTCCCACTTGCACACCAAGAATGGCAGACACACAGGTTTGCAATTTTCCATTCATGTGCTTGAAAGGACATTATTTCTGTGGTGACAGTGTTCACAAGGGAAACGAAGTGCACTCTTCAGAAGTGGACATGTTCTCGATGGAATTGTGATTTAAGATGAACCAGTCCGCGCATACGCGGACACTGCTTTTTTGAGACGGGTTGACAGTGCCTGGCTATGAATGTAATGCTATGTTTCATATGTCTCGCAGTTATTCGGCACTTACTTGCATTAATTAGTTACCATAATTAGCATGCACAAGAGTGTTCATTTGGGCTTGGTGGAACATTGACATCCTTAATAGTGCAGACAACATGACTAGGGGCCAAACAATGAAATGTTCCTTGACTGCTTCCTAACCTTATGTGAGGCCTCCTTACAGCGAAGGACCGATGGAGGAAGCAAGCATACTCTGAAAGCTCCCTTCGCCCCTCCTCCATTAGGAACAGCTGCCGTGTGCCTGGATTTGAGAGGATCTATTATAAGCTTTACACGAACGCCTTTATTCAATAAAAAAAGTTGGATGATCACATAATCTTTAAATTTAACTGCTAATATGGACACGCTTGGACGGTTTCTTCCCGTTTTGTTTACTCAGTTTGAGAAACCACCGCAGTCGAGCGTGAAACTTGATATGTTCCAGCAGCACTAGCGCGCCGGCGTTGCGAGACGGCACTTACGCCGAACGCGTGACGGAAACGAACGCTGATGCTTGGCATCGTACCCGCACTTCTCCGCAGTCAGGCGACAGCATGCATGCGCAAGGAGACATCACGTGTGCCATCAGCAAGGTGAAGCGCTCGTTCAGGGCCAGGAGCAGCGTAAGGATGCATGAAGGTAGCTACGGAGCAAACTTACGGTGAGGAAGCACCAAGGAAGCTAACAATGAGGGCCCCTCAATAAGGAAGCTTTCGGAGTGGCATAAGGTGGCCTCACAGCAATGAAGGCTTCCTTACTGACTCACTGAGGCAAGGAGGATTTCGTTGTTTGCAGAAATGCAGAACATTGGGTCAAAAAGCTTATCATATGACAGCTTAATGCGAGCTGACCTTGCAAACATGAAGCTAATGTTGCCTTTGACAATATTCATAACAACCCGCCGTGGTTGCTCAGTGGCTATGGTGTTAGGCTGCTGAGCACGAGGTCGCGGGATCGAATCCCGGCCACGGCGGCCGCATTTCGATGGGGGCGAAATGCGAAAACGCCCGTGTACTTAGATTTAGGTGCACGTTAAAGAACCCCAGGTGGTCAAAATTTCCGGAGTCTCCCACTACGGCGTGCCTCATAATCAGAAAGTGGTTTTGGCACGTAAAACCCCATATATTATTATTAATATTCATAACAGCCCTCAATGGAATAAACACTGCACCATGCATAACACAAATTGGTACACATTGTTCGAAAAGAACTGAGAAAGCACAAATTGAGATCACTTTTTGTAGCACAAAATATGTATGTAATCAGATCACGCAGGCAGACAATGAAGATAGTGAAAGCATATGGGAAATTGACTGTTACATTTAATTGAAATGTAAAAATAGCAAGGAAATGTGGAATGCAAGTGGACAAGGAGACCACTTGTCACGAGTGAGAACCAAACCCACCTTGTCTGCAGTGCCTCAGGAATTAACTTTTTCGTTACTGCTAGAAGTATGCTCATTTTCGGTGCTTTTATGTTGCACATTTTATTTCAAGACGTGGTAGTCGCACAATGTATACTGCGATAATAAAATTATAGCCTGGTCACTGGTGTTTTGAACGGATGTATAGAAATATTTACTCTGTTAATTTTTTAGAATTCTTATGCGAAGCGTAAAGAAGCACCTCAAGGAACAACAACGAAATAATAATTTGCTACTTTTAGTGTAAGTGCCGAGTAGCAAAAAAAAAATATCTGAAATCTACAAAATATCTACCTGGTTTCTAGTTTCCAACTTTTGTAAGTCAGATCATGCAAAAAAATCACTATGAAGATTTATTGGCATCCATACTAGCCATAGTGATGCCCATGCTATGCAGGAAAGTAGTAGCTTCACAAGTGTAAAAACGGGTTCCCATTGTACAGGGATCATTTGTATTTGCTAATTGCTGCTGGTTTCCCTTTTGTGACATTCTTTAGGCTTGCAAACGATGCTCATTGGGTCAGGGAGCATGCAGAAGCCTCCTCGTACTTGATTATTGCATTCAATCGCCTTTTATTTGCATTCAACTGGCACTGGAGCCTCCACGTGCATTGTTTAGTTACTGTATAGTGCTGTACAGTAATGTGGAGTGTTGCACAATATCGTACAGTAATGAGTAAGGGCACTTGCACAGGTGGTGTTCAAAAGATGAGACAGCTAGTCAAGCTTAGGTCGAAGGTCAAATTGACCGTGTGTTTTTCTGTGAGTGAAAACCCCACATGACGGGAAAGATTGCTGGTAATAATTTGTACATACACTGTCGAAGCACTGATGGATAAAAGCAACCCACGGTGCGGAAAGTAAGGTTGCACTTGATATTAGTCAAACACTATTATCGAAGTAACATGCGCTCGTGAGCATCTACCGTTGCTTGAGACAACATTAAAACAGCCTGTACGTCGGGTAGGCAAACTGACAACCCAGGAGATGCTCTTGTGCTTTCAATGCTGCTGTCATTTAAAAATTGTGTCACTGAGTCAACCAAAGTGCATCTTTTGAATCTTTAATTTTGTTAAAGAAATGCTGGGAGCACTGGAGGCTAGTTTTGATGATACCACCAGCCGAAGTTTTATTTTTTCCAGACTCCCCAGTCAGCTAAATTTTTTCAAATCGGACAAATAGTTATCAGCTGACATTTGAGACGGTGGATGATGTTGGTAGCAAAATTTCAATGGAAATGTCTAACAAAACAAACTGTCGGTCAAATTGATCAATTTCTATTAGCCCCGAGAACGAACTACAGGGGCGCTGCGAGCGCCGCTCGCCTGAGGTCAGAACACGGACTCGCGCCTGTCGTCTGCTGTAGTTCGGGTGGTGTCTGGGCGCCTCCTGCAGTGTTTTCGTTTGTTCGCCGTCATTCCCTCTGCTTGTATACTGATGGCGGTCGTCTCAAATATATTTTTGCGACACCTTCGTTCGCGAAACTTTATTTAAAGAGCTTATTTCTTAGACGACAATACAGTTCTCAAAGGCAATGCTGCAGTTCCAGCCGAAGGAGCACAGACCAACGCATTGCGGGTTTTTCATCAACAACCGCAGAAGCATAGCATATCAGAATCCAGTTATGATACCATACTGGCCGTGGTGCAACAAGTATGTCACAAGTGCTGGCTACATACGACTTCAACAGCTACCTTGATTTTATTCTGCTAAAACAGGTTTGTTTGCTCACGACGAGTGGCTCATGGTATAATATTGTCACGTGGTCGTGACGTCAAAGAACACAGTAGCAATACTGTGAAAGGCAAAACTAGCTTTGGGCGAACCTGTGCCCACAAAACAGGCTACGCTTAAAGCACAACAAGAGCGGCGAACATAGTCGGCGATCGTCAAAATCTTATCAACGGGTCAAGCGCGTTGGCTTTTATACATAAATCGTCGAATGTTCCTGACTACTCGCTGGGACCCGCGCGCCTTCCACAAAGTTCTACATTCGCGTCGCGCACACATGCAATCAGATTACACAAGTTTCCGTCACAGACAGCGGATGGAACCATCGATAACATTCCAGAAACTCCCCACACATGCAAGCGCGTCCTGCGCTGTGCGATAACATTTGTTAGGCGGTGAAACGTGTCGCCCGATAAAGACAAGTACACGTGTCAATATTGAATTTTTGCATTTCTTCACAGACACGCTCGGCAGTAACACGATGACTTAAATGACACTGCAGTTTAGGTTCTACCAGCACCACTTTCTTCTTTAACTTCTCAATATTAGGCGGTTCATCACGTGTTTATCTTAAGTGGTGGTTCGAAGTACAACTAATTGAAACTTACAGCTGCTTGCAGAATACGAAAAGGAATGTGCCAATGTTTATTCCCTTTTCCGTGCTGCACGCTCAACTCACTTGAGCAATTTAATGGTACTGGTTGCTTGAGGAATATACATGACCAATCTGTTTAGAGAACTGACGCAGGCTGCTCAGCCCAAATTGTTTAGTGAAATATGCCTTTTGGACCATATGCCTGCAGCCAAAAAGAAGCCGAAGCGTCAATCCTTAGTAGTATGGGACATATTGAAGATGTCATAATTCCGTGGTGGAGGGTCAGAAATCAAGTGAAATATGTTGTGCTTGTGGTGTCTTTTTTATGATGGTTTGTGAGGTTCTCTTTTATGTACCGGCGAAGAAAATAGTCCTCCATTTGTGTAACTAAACAACGCTGGATCGGGACATGGTGAGGCAGAAGGTGCTTCAATTTTCCCTTTCTAGGCAGCCTAAGCTGCCCTGTAGTATCTCGAGTGTACTTTAGGCATTGCAATTGATGCTGTAAAAATTGCTTCATGGTTCCAATTCAGAGTTGTAGTGAACTGATGGTTTTTGGAACAATGCGTTCCTCGCCATAACGACAGTCGGTTGCTACAGTTGCGTGAGGGGTGTGTCATATGGTTGATAAAGGCTACTGAGGGCCACCATGAAACATTTCATTGTTTACAATTGGGTGGCTTTCGATTTTAACCACAAAACATTTTTTCAGGTGGTTGCCACTATGGTATTTGTGAATTAACTATTTAAATACTCTACAGGACGTGCCGTCGTGTTAGCAGGCACGTGCAATTCATTTTATGGAGGTCTGTTTCAGAGAGCAATGAAACTACTAGCATCAAACTTTTTCATACGAAACGCAGGCCTAACTCTTTCTTTTACGCATTAATAAAGTGGCCACATTTGACTAGCACAACTCACCAGAGTAATAAGAATGATGATGACAGCTTCACTGGGCAGTGTCTTTCTAACACGGATTACAAAACACCAATTAGTACCGTGATTTTTATTCCATGTAAAATGCAATGCCTTTCATAGCTAAGTACTAAGGGAATGTTAACCCTGGAAAGCCTGCACACAGAAACACAAAAAAAATGAGATAACTGGTTTATTTACTTCTGCGATGCACATGAGTCGAGTAATTCAAAAATACTAGAAAAATATGTAAGCATTACGCAACTGCAGTCCGTATCATATTTGGTACAATGGGCTTCTTGGTTAGTTCAGGAAGGTTGTGCAAGCCAGATGTTCATTGCTTGTGGTAGTCATAAAAACAATTTCTGTCTTTGTTCAGGCAAAGTGTCACCTCACATTTGGAACAAATAACAGAACTGAACGTGTTCAAATTTGGTGAACAGTTTCTGCATCGCAATCTCTTGTTGGTGACCAGAGGAAAGCGGCCAACACCATCTTTCCGTACTTCATTTTGAGATCGCTTTGCCGCCGCTTTTCTTTGTGACTGGTGAAGGGAGACTAGACGGTCCTACTTTTCTTGTCTTTCCGCAGAGCATCAAAGAATCTGTCAGCTCTGCAATGAATGCTCGTAACTTCATCGCTTTTGTTTTTAGCTGGACACATTGGCACCTATGGATGTTGCAAGCGTTCACCACACAGATAAACAAGCTGTGGTACAAAATATATATGTACCACCGCCTGGATCTGATATTGAACTTGTATAGAACCACCTGATAATTGTGCTTGTCTATACCGCCCATGAAACTGTTGTACACCGCAACAATAGCTGGGCGCGGTACATCTATGTGGACTTTGGCCTTGCGGTCATATCTCTTTACCTTCTCAACAGGCTCCACGGACACAAAGTTTGAAACTAATGTTACCGCTTTCCTGTCGAACCAGCGTACAACCGCAAGGCCTGCCCCGTTGTCGACACGATGATCGTGGGAACCTTGCCCGTGTGGCTTTAGGGCTTTCTCAGACTTGAGCGAACAATCCTTTAGCCGATTTTGGCGCAAAGTGCCGACATACTGGATACTACGGCCAGTAAGTTCTTCAACTAGGTCCAAAGAGCTGAAAAAATTATCTGCAGCCACCATGAAACCCTCGTCGGAAGGTAGTTTGCTGCACATATCCAGGACGGTGTCGCCACCTAGTCCAAATGTGTAGTTGGCATTGGTCTTGCCTTGGTACACGTCAAACTGATACAGAATAGCAGTTGCTCCAGCACGACCCCAAAGCTTGAAGCCCCATGGTACTGGTTTGTTGGGCATATATTGTTTTAGGCTACTTCTACCCGTAAAAGGCACCATCATTTCATCAACTGCATTGTATACCTCTCGTTCAATGCTTTCAAGGTTCCGCTGCAGGGCGACAATCTAAGGCCGCAGCTTCCAAACCTTGTATTTTTTTTTCTTCTTCGGGAACTGCGAGATTGTCAACAATGTGCAGGCATGCCATCAATTTGAAGAAGCGATTTCTTGACATTGTGTCAGCAACTGGTGAGTGCCTTGTGCCTTGTTCCCAGTAGCATCTTACATTTAGCATTTAGACGAGACCCATTTGCAAGTACATGCCAATGTACTGTCCGACTTCATGGATACTTGTGTTCGTCGATTTTCCGTATTTCTGCGTACTATGCAAGTTCGTTTGTTCAACTAGCATTTCTAGCATATCGTCTGTGAGAAGCCTTCTGAAAAGCTTCACTGGAGATTCAAGATCGTCCGGTTCACTAAATGTTCCCGAAAATTCTGGATGGGCAATCTCGAGCAAGACCTTCTCCCAGTTTCTTCCAGGATGGGATGATGAAGCGACAGCTGAACCACCGCAGAAGTCCTCTGCCTCTTCGTCATCACTTGACACAGAATGGGCATCGCTATTTGCTGCAGTCGCTCTTCGTCGCTGTCCGAAAGGTCACTGAAGCCACTAACATCGTCTCCAACAGCTAAACGCTCCAGTATATCTTTCACAGCGCCACCTAAAACAAAAAGAGTAAGATCACTCAGTAGAATACGCGGTAAACGGCAGGCCGCGCATTTGTAAACATCAATGCAATCCGAACAAAACTACGGAAACAGCATGGCTAAGTTTCTGCTTCACGCCTTTTAGAACAGACAGCGAGAATTATTTCGCGTAGAACGGGCAGCACTGCAAGGTATGCTCACCCAAGATACAAGAATCACTACGGGGAGAAACACACGAGAAGAAAGGAAGCTCCACTAAAGCCCACTGTATCAAATGTGATACGTGCAAACTCCGGACATTGTCACGCAGCATAAAACTGCTGTGTATCGATGAAAATTACTTCTGGTGATTCGCAAACGTACTGGGAACAATTATGAACCTGTAAATGCAATATATAACACACAGCTTACCTTTTCTGGAGTAGAACGATGGATGGAAGGTAGGAACGTCCCCTTTGCAACGGGGTTATGGCAGTTGCTACCATGCTCAGCTTTTTATTTTACCTTTTATTTTTATTTACCTGTGCTGTGTTATTAAAATTCTCGATTTTCTTTAAATAGGTCTTCCTACCCTTTTAACCTTATGTCACCTCTCTGCTTTTGTGCCACCAATCCTCAAATCGCCTTTTGCTAATTTCCACCGGATATTTATTTACATGAATATTATTATCTCTGAACCCTAGGGCCTCAGGAAGCGTGACTGTGGCCGCATCAACATCGGGATTGATACCACCACATTTTAGTATGAGGTGTTCTATTGTTTTTACAGATTTACCACACACAGTACATGTGTTTTTTTCTTCGTTAAATTTCTTTTTATAGCTCTGCGTTCTAGGACATCCTGACCTAGCTTCAAAGAGAAGGGCACTGCCTCTTGAGTTATCATAAAACGCTTCTTTCCTGAAGCAGTTCTGTAGGTAACTAGCGACACTAGTTACGTCGCTAGTTACCTACAGAACTGCTTAGCTTCACTAGTTTTTTCAGACCCCTTGTGCTTACGTAATTCTCAGGCACTAGTTCAGTATTTGAGAGAGGAAAATCCTGGTGATTGTACAGCTTTTAGTATGGATATCGAAGACCTATATTATTCTTTGCCGCATGACGGGTTGCTAAATTCCGTAAATGAGTGCATTAAAGAACAAGTGCAAGAGTCGGCTTTTGTTGACAGATGCGGTGTTTCCACGGGAGCTTTTCTAGAAATTTTTTCAATGTACTTGAAGTCGACGCTGACTGGGTGGAGATGGCGTTTTTCTGCAGAAATCAGGCATTTGTATTGGCTCAAAGGTTGCCCCTATTCTTAGCAATATTTACCTAAGTAAGGTTGACAACTGCTTAGAGAAAGCCTTAGGTGATAGCGTTATCAAGATATTTCGTTACGTTGATGATTACCTGATTTTCTGCAATAGGGAAGAATTCGATTCCGCTGCTACCTCAGTAAGTGAGCAATTTACTTTATGGAGGAGGATTAATGTTTACCAAGGAATTTCCTCAGCGACGCGTAATTCAGTTTCTTGACATTTCCTTGGTCTTCGAACAAAATCATGTTTGTTGGCAGTACTCCCCAAGATCTTCGAAGCCGTTGCTAAACTTTCAATCCAAGCATTCCAAAGTAGTAACAAACGGAATTGCCATGTCGTGCCTTAAGTCTTCCCTCACCAGATCCTGCATGCACAAAATGAGTGGCAGTTTTAATGCGCAGGTCCGGCGCCTATTAGAAGCAGGTTATCAGTGTAGCAGTAGCCACTGTGGCTGAGCGCCTAAAGAACTCGGTTTCGAGAGGGACGGACGTGATTACAGAAAGCAGTAATAGCAAAAAAAGAGTAGCGGCTATTCCGTATATTCAGCCAGTGTCGCACAGGCTTAAAAAAGTTGCAAGTAGATATGATGTTAATGTTGCTTTCACTGCTCCCAATAAGCTAGGTAAGATATACGCTGCCGTACAGAGAAAAAAGGAGCTGGTAAAAGGCAAGAAACGAACAGATATTTGTCCAGTGACAACACTTTTACTGACTTTTTACTGTCCAGTGACATTTTTACAACATTTTTACTGACTGTCGTATGGGTGTGGTTTACAAAATTCCCCTTAGCTGTGGCCAGTTCTACGTAGGGCAAACGGGACGGTGTATCAATCAGAGGTTAATGGAACATAAAAGGTCGTTAACCGGTGGATCGCCTTCTAATATTTCGCTACATTGCCGAGATTATAATTGCACGCCAGAGTTAGATGAACGCGCGATATTGTACAGGCATAAGAATGAAGATACGCGTCTTATGGTAGAGGCATGGCATATCAATAATGGTGGAAGTGCGTGCGTGAGTCAGCCTTCGATTACATTACACAAGGAAGAGATTAAGTGCTTTAACAGTTATCTCTCACGTAGATCGGCACGTGTACCCGACTGACACGTGGTGTTACCATTCCTGAGCATGCGCAGATGAGTTTTGTGTCTTCTTTCTTTTTTCGCCTCAGTGCTCCCTTCAGTCGCCAGTCGGCGTTCGTGTTGTCCACTTCTCTAATCTTGTGTCCTGTCTGCACGCCTCACTTCTTTTTTGCATAATGAATCCTTACCAACTTGCTCAGCTTTCTGTCGTTGTAAACTTTTATGACACGAGCCGTCTGTATATACATGGAAGTACTGGGGATATAATGAGTAAATCTCGAAGCACACCGTTGGAAGCAAGCTCGCCTGCATGAACTGATTGAGTCCAGAGTGCTCGAGTTAACTTCTGAAGCTGACTCGTCCAAAGACAGTCACATTGACCACATTTACTCCAAGGGAGAAGTATACGATAGTATCTCATACTACTTTCCGGCTGTGCACCGCGTAGTCCACCACAGCTGTGCACCACATGATCGAGTCCAGAATGACTCGATCAGTTCATGCAGGCGAGCTTGCTGCCAACGGTGTGCTTCTCTCGATTTCTTCAGTGTGTCTTGAACACACACAAGCACAGCACTGAGTGCACCCTCCACACTTCCACGCAGACCTCTCTTTAGAGGCGTGAAGAGACTAAGCAGTCGGAATATATGAGTAAAGTTTATACTTGAAAAAATACAGCTCGCTACTTCGATCAGGTGGCGGCGACAATGGGAAGGGACCGCGCCGGTCGGGCAAACAGCGTGACGAGCGCCCCCGCACGGCGGGAACCAGAAGAGCGCCACTCCGTGCGCCACAGCTTTCAAACTGAAAGGACTCTGAAAAAGTTGCTATCACCCAACTGGCATCCCCCCTCTGGCTTCATTACTTATTTGTCACAGAGTTGCAACTAATAAAGAATAGAGCCACTCAGTTCCCCTAATTATTGTTCTTCAAGACGTGTCTGTGCCAGAGAATACTGAATCATCTAATAGTAGCCTACTTATCTGACTTGAAATAGTGTTGCAGCCATGTCTTGTTCTTCAGAAAGAAACAAACCATGTGTTATTGTAGTTAAATCTGTACATGTTTCTTGATGTTCTGCCTGCAAAAAAGCTGTTGAGAGTCACTGTGGCATCTCTTTTGCTCAGGCAGTCACATGGCAGCTTTGTATATGAACACTCTTGTTTCACTGCAAATGTCATTGATTCCGCATGAAGCTGACAGAGGGTAATAGTGGTGTATGGCAATGCTAGAAAGAATCCATGTGTCACTGGACTTTTATTTCTGCTCTGCTTGACATGTCGTAAGAAACAGCTCCAACACCTATTTACTGTGCGGCGAGAATTATGTTGCTGCCTGCCAGCTTTCACAAAATACGCCTCCATCTATTTTGCTTCTTGCGATTGTACTGTTTGTTCTATTGGGCCTTTCAGTGATAACACCTGTTGGACACTTTAGAGGTGGGAAGGATCTTGTTGTTTTTGAGGTCTTCATAAAAGCAGTGCCACACCTTTTAGAACACAACACTTTTTTTCTGTCTCTTTTTTTTCTGAACTAGATTACATTCAGGACAATGCAAAGCACACACAGCGATAACTAAAGGCCACACGACAGTTTACTGGGTTTCTCCAATAGGAAGCAGTGGAGTGTAAAGTGCTTTGGGAACTTCATTATGAACACCCAATGCAGTATAAGTCTGTAACCATGGGCATAATGTAGTGGGTTTAATTCCTGGCTCTGATGATGACTATTGTAGTGGATGCAGAACGCAAAAACATTCACGTGCTGCTCATTAAACCAGCTACAAGCATCAGCTTGGTGTTGCTGAAGGCTTAATTTCTGTTGAAACTGTGTGTATAAGTATTTTATGTAACAAAAAGAAAGTGCCATGGCATATGTACAGTATTGAAAAAATGTGCTCTCTTATACTTCCTGTACAATAATCACTAGAAACGTAGTGCGCATTGTGAAGCATTGCTAAGTTGCAGGGTTTCGAGCATTTTCCTTGTAAACGAAGTTTCACTACTGAAGTAATCGTAATTTCTACTGATGGAAGCATCGTCACATTAGCATTTGCAACACAAGTTTGGAGCAGTTGGGAAATTCTTTGAAATCTATGGCATTGGCGGAAAGTTGCCGAACTGTGCAAAAATTTGCACGTGAACTGGTCCATAAAAACTGAACACATGGTGCAGGAAAATGCTAGTTCACAGTTCAGTGCTCAGATTTACGAATGTGCCAGTTCTAAATCCGATATTTCCTGCCATACCTACATTGGCTGAATGACTGCGTCACCAATTTATTAAAAGACTTATTTGCAGACTTCATGCACAGCGTAAGTAAGTTTGTAGACTCTGAGGTCTCAATGAAAGTTCACGTGAAGGTGAATTTGGAAATATTTGTTAGTCTGCATGTTTGCCGCAAGTGAACTGCAACACAGCTGTTTTGAGAAGCAGTTGCTTACTTTGTCTGTTGCTGGCTATGCTGGTGTAGAAGGAAAGTATTTTGACAGTGAAGTTCCTGAAGACTTCATTGCCTGTTGTACTTTAACATCCTATCACTCAAATTTGTAATCAGTGAATGTTTTGCAGGTTAGTACTGTTCCCTGGGGATCATCAGAAACACTTCCAGGCTCATCTGAACACAGCTTTCGAGGCACAGGTAAGTTTGCAGTTTTGTAGGCTTTTATTAACATTTGTCTGCTTGCTATGGTATAGTTGTTGTTTATCTATGTATAACTCATGCAGTGCACAGAAAGCAAGTGTGCTTGAAGGTTTTAGTACTGACAATGAATCGGTTAATTTACAGTGGTGTCAAATTTTAGCACATGACGTCCCAGGAAAATTTACACATTTGCTGACCAAATGATTAAACAATCAATGGACAGCAGAAAGCATGTGCTTCAGTGATTCAAGGTCCCCGTTTGCTACAAGATTACGGGGTATAAGACGAAAAGCATCAATATCAGCATGCAATATCACCAGTTGTCCACAAACGAGGCGGTTTCAGAAGTTGGACAGCTTCTGGATGTAGCTCGCTTGGCAGCTTAGGGCAGCACACCGTTTCTCAAATTTGGCTTCATCCTATTTCGTGAAGCATTGGTGCTCGTCTTCTTCACTGTACAGTGAATGAACAGCAGAAAGCACATGCTTCAGTGATTCAGTACACTGTTCATGTGCGAAGCATGAAAATCGAATAAATGACTGCTGCATTATCTCCGTTCTTGCCTTGTCCTTTACATTAATTTTATATTATGAAGCCATAGGAACAAGCTTAAGTTCAGTCTCTATTGCAGTTGACGGATTCTACATCGAGCACTATGCCTCTTAGAGGTTTTCTTAACCCTTCCTCATGTCCTGCTCTTCTCATCTGTGCCACTTGCGATTTCCATCTGCTTAGATTCATTGATGGCTCCTGAATCCCAACGGCGGACCACATTGCTGGCCCTTTTTTTCTGTCTTGTGGTCATTTTCAGCACCTCTACCTAACTGTGTATTTTGAGGCTTAGAGTCAAACAGAACTTATTATGAACTTTCTCCTACTAGCTTGTTCCCAGCGAGCACTGCCTGGATGCTATTTACTTCCCTAGGAACTTCTTTTGGGAGTGGTACAGCACGTCCGATGTGTCCAAAGTTTGTATGGTGGAAGGTTCTTGTCACTTTAACTAAGAAGTCATCCATAGTGATTCCAAAGCAACCTGTGAAAAAGATCAGGGGTGCTGTCATCTCTAAACGTGAAGAAGTCCTTGGATGCTCACCATATGCTGTGGCTGTGTCCAGGGGGCGTAGCCAGGGGGGGGGCTTATGGGGCTTCAGCCCCCCCCCGAAATTGTTTTGTGCTGTCATGCACCGCCTGCCAAAACAGCCCCTGTCGCCGGAAATCATTCCGAATTTTGTCTAGAATGTCTTTTTAAAGGACTTTTCGGCGTGATCATTGGGAACTCTGGCTAGATTTCGTGGCAAGGTCCTTGCACTGGGAGTCACATAACGCCAGGAGCCCCATCCAAGCACAAAGTTTCAAGGGCGTTTCGATGGCGAGTGGACTCGTCACGGCATCTCGTGGATGCCACGGAATCTGAGGAGCGCATGGATTTTAATTTCAAAACTTTATGTGTATACACTTCCCATAAACTTCTGATTCAAAAGGTGAATTGACATTTCGAAAGTCGCGTTTTACATTTTGAATTCCGGAACTTTGTGGCTTCAATGCTCGTATAAACATATGACTCCAAAGGTGCCCTGATATTTCTAAAGTCGTACATCGGACCACATAACGAGACAAGCCAAATCAACATACTATCAGACAAGTTCACAAAGCACGCAGCGAGGTCCGATGAGACGAAGCATTGTGGTGGTTCATTTGCGCTGTCATGTCACAAAAAGAATATCAACATTTTTTTTTCACCTGCGTCAAAGCATCCATGTGAAGGCACTAAAGCCAGCAAAGGTAACTACGCTCTTATTTATTTTTCTACTTTGACTTTTATTCACGAGGACACATTGAGCCTCTTTAATTCTCTTGTTCTCACTACCCGCAGGCTGCCAGAGCCAGCCAAAGTGCTTGCATTTTTCTTGTGTTGCCACGACCACAGCGCGGCGCACTTCGGTGCGCGTTGTTCTTTTTTCTGGCCATGTGGATTTTCACCGTGCAGAGTTTTGGACGCTTTCCGGCTAGCAGAAGAAAAAAAACAATGGTTGCTTGCTGGCATCAATATGGGGACTCGATGGATTGCAATGCGTTTGCTTGAGCGCAATCTCTTTGGAAAGTCTTGTCACGCCGGTGTAGGGCACCGAGCTTTATGCATGTAGTTCTCTGTGGATCAAGCGCCTCATGTTTTCTTCAATATTCCATCGGTAGGCCCAAAGTAGGCATTTGACTGTGGTCAACATGCTTTCCTTCACGTTTTTTTTTCATTTCGGTGCCACCGCCCAGCAAAAGAAAAAGTTAAAACATTGTTGCGGCGCAGCGAATTGTCGCATGGTTAAAGTTCGATTTTATTACTGCTTCTTCTTTTGAAAAAGTAATGGGCCACGCGGCGTTTCAATTACTGGATACTCGTATTAGATTATTGCGATAGCAAATATATGGGCACTCCAGGCGCATTCCTGCCGTCGCCGTCTCCCTCATTTCCGTATAAAGTCCAAGGGCGATAACATCGTGAACGCACGCGGCATGCTGCATGTGCGAGTGAAACCGTAGGGGGAGGGGTGGCATGGGTGAGCCGACGATGGTGGCTCAGTCTTCTGTGCGCAGGGGAGAAAAGCGGGGAGGAAGCACGCTGCCTTATGTCGAGTGCGATTATCAGGAAGAATGGAAGGAGGGGGGGGCTTAGGATTCTGTGATCTGTGAAGCTGTAATTTCGCCACATGTTTACTTGCCTTGTTTGACACAGTATGTATAGTGACTTTTTCTTAGATACCTAGATCTATAGGAGACCTATACGTATATTCATTTTTTTGTTGCGAGGTTTTCTGTATACGTGCAGTGAACTTTGTTTCCAGTGACACTCTTTTGCCCTTTATCAAGCTGTATCTTCGCATTTGTATAATCCATTGTATATTTGCATTTCTAATGCACGAAGGCGAGTCAAATGAAAGTGAGCCAACCCACCCTGCGCAATAATGGTTCGGTTGATTATCTACGAGGCATGCGCGTAGCACACAGGCATCTCTCACTTACAAAATTGACACGCAGGTGCGAGGAAAAATGTTCAGTGCTCTCATACACTGGGTTGAACATGGTTACGTTACATAATAGACGCTCCAAAAGTTCAAAGGCGTGGTTTCGTGAGGTTTTTGACAACTGAAGATGTTTCCCAAAAATGAATTTAGTAGCCACACGGCTGCCTTTTACGTTGAACATTGCATTTCACTGGCCGCTCTAAAGTGCTGTAGCAAACGGTTCAAAGAAGGACGTGAAAGCTGCAAAGACGATTCAAAAATTAAATTATGGGGTTTAACGTGCCAAAACCACTTTCTGATTATGAGGCACGCCGTAGTGGAGGACTCCGGAAATTTTGACTACCTGGGTTCTTTCGCGTGCACCTAAATCTAAGTACACGAGTGTTTTCGCATTTCGCCCCCATCGAAATGCGGCCGCCGCGGCCGGGATTCGATCCCGCGACCTCGTGCTCAGCAGCCCAACACCATCGCCACTGAGCAACCACGGCGGGTTGCAAAGACGATTCAAGACGAGGCCACAGTTTCTGTGCAAGCACCCCCAACGTAATTGCAAAGGTTGACGAGCTGATTAGACGCGAACGGAGGATAGGCATAGAAAAACTGGCAGATTGTGTGAACATCAGTAATGGTTCGGTTCACACCGTAGTTCATGAACATCTCGTTTATTGGCTCTTGTATGCGCAATGGATGCCCAACGTTTTGAACCACCACCAGAAGACGGAGAGGTTCGGCGCTGCCTTGACTCATCTCATCCGGTATCACAATGAGTGTGACGACTTCTTGTCTGCAATTGTGACAGCGGGGACGAACCATGGTGCCACTACTACGAGCCTGAAACAGCTTACGGTGGAAACATTTGAATTCACCACCCCCAAAGAAAGAAAAAGCCATCATTTCTGCTGGAAAGGTGTTTTTGACTTCTTTTGAATCGTTAGGGGCCATTACTGATTGAATTCGCTAAACCTGGAGAGGCTATCAGTCGTTCGAGTTGAAAAGCCGGATCGGCTGCATGTCACAATGAAGAACAAATGACGTGGAAAATTGACGAATGGGGTCATCTTGCTCCACGACAATGCCCGTCCCCACGTCGCAGTGTGGTTAACAGAAAACTGGCAAAGTTCAAGTCTGAAACGCTGCAGCATCCGCCATACAGCCCAGACTTGTCGCCTTGGGACTTCTACATTTTGGGGCAATTGAAAACACAGCTCAAGGGAACCTGAATTCGTGTCGGACGATGACGTAAAAGAGTCAGTTGCAGACTTTTTGAAGCAGCAACCCAAGGAGTTTTATAAGACGGGAATTACGCGACTCGTTGATCAGGGGGACAAATGTCTAAATGCTCGTGGAGGCTACTTTTAAATGAAGTACCCCGTTTGTCATATATTTGCAGTGGCTCACTTTCATTTGCCTCGCCCTCGTATATGTTGCAGAACTCCTGCTGTTTATACGTGCTCTCTGTTGGGACTACAATTTCGGTGCAATTACAATACACAACCGGTGACAGCGTCTCCTGCGTAATACATTGGAACAAAGGAAAACGTCATTGAGATTTTTCCCTGGCCATTGCATATGTACAAAAATGTAATCAAAGTTCTTGAATGACAAAGTTTCATCAAAATATTTGTCCTTAACTAGTTCATTTCATGGCCTTCACGTTTTTCATATCAGCAACATGCACTGCTTTGCTGGTTTCGAACTGATATATTTCATAAGTTTGTGTGAGATTTTCTTTACTTATAATATGGACAAAAAACATGGAAGCATTGATATCAGTTATTTCGGGCTCAATTTTTGGGACATAAGAGTATATTTTTTACAAAAGGAATACATATTTTACTTGTCTTGACAGTGCATAGCGTTCAAGAATTTGTTTGCAGCATCTTTGGCAATGGTAATGCCGTTTTTCATGTATTTGGTCCCTCGACAAAGTCAATAAGGAGGAGGCCGAGCTGGCCTAGGCCAGCCTGTAGACAGTTATTTATGGATGATGAGTTCCAGAGGCCCCTTTTGCAGCTTCTTTACGAAGAAGGCCTGCACACATTCATTTAAAAGCCAACTGCAACGAAATGTCACTTGGGCTAAATTGACTATAAATGCCGAGCGTACATTCTCAAAGTAATCTTGGCAAAGCTACAGGGCTGATAATTGCCTAACTTTGTTATTAGCAGGTATTAAATAGCGCCTATACAGAATACATGTGCACGTGGCGGCAAAGCAGTAGCAATGCGGATATGGCAGATATTGAAGAACCCTACGCAACTGTTGATCTCTCAGTTGCACCTAGGCAGCCAGGTGCATCACTCACTCATCATTTGCTAGTTGGTGGCATCTCTCTCGACGTGCATTCTCCCTGTTGCGCTCATAATGTTAGCTGTTGCAAGAATGCCAATGCATTGCATGGCCATCGGGTGCTCGAATACATACCCGAACATGAGCGATGGCTGTGTAGTACACAACGCTGAGTAGAGGAAGGCTGAACACATCTTTCCTGTCCCTGCTTTTAGAGGGCAAGCGTGCACCGTGGTGCAGCAGGCAAGTGTGACACGGATGAGCCAATGCGCACAAAGCATGTAAACTGCAGTTGAATAAGCTGCACAAGCTACATTTCAGCAGCACATAAGAAGCCAACAAACACTGACACCAAGGACAACATAGGGGAAGTTACTTGTACTTAATAAATGAAATAAGGAAACGATAATGGAAATGAAAGTGGATGAAAAAACAACTTGCTGCAGGTGGGGACCGAACCCACAACCTTCGCATTTCGCGCGTGATGCTCTACCAATTGAGCTACCGCAGCGCCGTTTTCCTATTCACTTTCTTGGGTATTTATGTTTCCTAGTAGAACCCTGCGAGTGTTAGCCAGCGCCACCACTCACAGACCTTGGCGGCGTACGTGGAACGTCCTTTCTGCCGAAGGCGTCACGTTCTCCTGACGCTTGCGGCAGAAAAGACGTTCCACGTCCGTCGCTCAATTGGTAGAGCATCGCACGCGAAATACGAAGGTTGTGGGTTCGTTCGCCACCTGCGGCAAGTTGTTTTTTCATCCACTTTCATAATAAAAAACTAAAAAAATCGGGCCCCTCGGTTAACCCCCTTCCTTCTCGTTTATTTCAACAGCACAGTCACTTACCCATCAAGATCTGCTTGGCAAATGCTTTCTCGGGTTGACTATATGTACTATATGCCGCGATGGCACATGAAAAATAAAGGTAACATTCGAAGGTAACGTGTGTATTCAAGAGTAATATTATCGAGCGATCATTTCCGGTAGTCATCTTAAAAATATTTCATGCGTCTATACATCGGATGCATTGAAGTAGGCGAACAGAAGCCTTTGTGACACAGCGCCAGAAACGAGCCGGAACCGCATGCTGCATTTGTCACGAAGGAGAATGCAACGCGGCTGTCATGGTGTAGATGCGGCGGCAAGTCATGCAGAAATGCAATGCCACCAGAGCGAAATGGGCGAAGTTTTATCACAGCCGCAGTCTAATCTGTCTGGCCATGAGTTTACGCACACTTAGTACTGAGCCCCCTCTAGCCCAGCTGTGCCAAGCCTCAGCTACTTACCATCCTTTACTACAGATGCTGGGATTAGCATTATGAAACATAGTTCCAGCCCACATTTGGACACGGACGAGGAGAGAAAGACAACACGAACGCCGGACTTCAACTGAATTTTATTCATGGAAAACAGGGCTTTATGTACTCAGGGGGAGGGGGTGGGGGACTGCTAGTGCGCAGGACCACTCAAAAATATTTCCTTGGTCTAGGCAAAGGTCATCAGAGGTGTCAAAACAAAAAGAAAAAAGAAAAACTTTTCCCTCTCTTTTTTACATCACTCAGTACAATCTTGTTCATCTCCCGCCCTACCTTGCTGATTCGACACACCCGTTTGCCCTGAGATAATCAATTTCTTTTGTCCCGAGTGCAACAGAAGGAGCACTGACACAGTAATCGTTTTCATTGTAGATACAAAACGCTTCAAATATTTCCCGGTGTTTCTGATTGCTATATTTGCGCAACACGCGTGTTCGTTCGAAAAACGCCTTGCATGCTGGCTTGTGCGACCAACGGCGAATGTGGTCGGCTAAATGACCAGCGCCACTTAGTGATGTAGCATTCCTGCGATGCTCTAGCAAGCGTTCATTCAGACAGCGCCCGGTTTGGCCAATATAGCATTTCCCACAGGCGAGGGGAATACTGTACACAACGCCGACGTCATATGCAACGAGGGCTTTGGTGTGCTTTATTTTGCAAGCTGGCTTCTTCTGGGATTCGTTTACTAGGCGACACATTCGTCCCAGCTTTTCCGCTGCTGAGAACACAACACGCACCCCGCACCTATCGCCAACCTTCTTGAGGCGGTGAGAAACCTGGTGCCAATAGGGCACTACGACAGGGCGCTTTTGCGGGCGTGCGTCTTTTTTCAGCCTGCGCCTCCCACCGGCCTTTGCCTCGCGAATCTGGCTCTCTACCACCGAGGCCACGATTTCTCCGTGGAACCCAGCCCTCTCCAGACGCCTTAGCTGGGCGTCGACGCAGTCACGAACTTGATGTTCGCATGACCTGCTATAGCTCTTTTTACGAGCTTGGAGTGGGCCGATTGATAATTCAGAATTTGTTTTTTCGACCGTGGCTTGTACTGCCAGCACACGCGCGCTCCATGAAAAATAAGACACAAGTCGAGGTACTGGATGCGACCAAAGCAACATGCTGTCGTACTTGCGCTTTCTTCAACGCTTTCTCCGAGCTGTGGCGACAGATCAGACACCTGCAGAACTGCCTGCGCACCTACTCCGCTTCGTTAGTGCCTGGACAGAATGGTGACCCACTTTTCCGAACGCTGAACAGTGAGGCTACAAGGACTTCCGAGTTTTTGTGGAGCATGCGTTGAAGAAAGCGCAAGTGCGACAGCATGTTGCTCCAAAGCAAGTTACCTGCATCGGTGAGTGTGACTTGCCTGAAAGGGTTGCAGCAGTGCTAAGCCATGATCCTAAGTTTTGTATCGAGCCTAAAGAAGAACCAGTACGAATGCCGTCTATAGTCAGAAATGTGGCCGCGGCAGCCAGTTCAGATGAACAGGAGCGATGTATAGCTGAAGGCGTAGAGTCACTGCAACATAGAGGTGCGCCTTTTGCTCCAAAATTACCTGTCAGATTCACTGTTAACTACTTGAAGAGCAAAGATCTTAACCTATTAGTTGGGGACAAAGAGGGCGGCTTTGTTGTGATGCCAAAAGGTCTGTTCCTACAGAAGGCAAACGAGGCTACCGCAACAAACTTTGTCCCAGTGAATGTGTCGTTAGCTAAAGTGAACAAAAAGGCTATTGCTTTATGTGAAGAGCTCAACCTAGAAAAATTAAGAAAGAGCATCAACGCTGCTGACATTGTGTCTTTGAGTGTTTTCTTCACTGTAAAGACCCACAAGGAATCTGTTCCATTCACGGCTATTGTCACTGAAAAGGGCTCCTGGCAGGGCATCTTGTCAAGTTATCTGCAGAAGCACCTTAGTACCATTCCGTTAGAAGACCCTTTCCTGGTAAAAAATTCTACAGAGGTTATCGAATATTTTTCTGGCTGTGAAACCTCGTGTCAAAAGAGGTTTGCATTTTCTATCGATGTAGAAGATTTGTTTTACTCATTGCCTCATCCTGAGCTTTTCAGCGCGGTTAGAAGCCACATTGAAGACATGGCACCAGTGGCCTTCCAAAACATGACTGGGTTATCAACCGACAATTTTTTAGAGCTAATTTCCTTTTATCTCTCATCCACCATTATCACTTTTAATGACAGCTGTTTTATCCAAAAAGGAGTGTGCATCGGCTCTTGCCTAGCACCACTTTTAAGCGATATTTTCTTAGCAAGTATTGACAAGCGCATTCAAGCGTCCCTTTACAACGCAGGCGTGCAGAAAGCTTTTAGATATGTCGACGATTACCTCGTGGTAATGAATACGACTGATGCTCAGGATAAAGGCAATGGTATAAGCAACATTCTCGATATTTTTGCTAGTAACGCCTTTGGAATGAAGTTCACGCACGAACTGCCGCAAGATGGTCGCATCCAGTACCTCGACTTGTGTCTTATTTTTCATGGAGCGCGCGTGTGCTGGCAGTACAAGCCACGGTCGAAAAAACAAATTCTGAATTATCAATCGGCGCACTCCAAGCTCGTAAAAAGAGCTATAGCAAAAAACTGCATCCGCTCTGCCCTAGGCAAGTCATGCGAACATCAAGTTCGTGACTGCGTCGACGCCCAGCTAAGGCGTCTGGAGAGGGCTGGGTTCCACGGAGAAATCGTGGCCTCGGTGGTAGAGAGCCAGATTCGCGAGGCAAAGGCCGGTGGGAGGCGCAGGCTGAAAAAAGACGCACGCCCGCAAAAGCGCCCTGTCGTAGTGCCCTATTGGCACCAGGTTTCTCACCGCCTCAAGAAGGTTGGCGATAGGTGCGGGGTGCGTGTTGTGTTCTCAGCAGCGGAAAAGCTGGGACGAATGTGTCGCCTAGTAAACGAATCCCAGAAGAAGCCAGCTTGCAAAATAAAGCACACCAAAGCCCTCGTTGCATATGACGTCGGCGTTGTGTACAGTATTCCCCTCGCCTGTGGGAAATGCTATATTGGCCAAACCGGGCGCTGTCTGAATGAACGCTTGCTAGAGCATCGCAGGAATGCTACATCACTAAGTGGCGCTGGTCATTTAGCCGACCACATTCGCCGTTGGTAGCACAAGCCAGCATGCAAGGCGTTTTTCGAACGAACACGCGTGTTGCGCAAATATAGCAATCAGAAACACCGGGAAATATTTGAAGCGTTTTGTATCTACAATGAAAACGATTACTGTGTCAGTGCTCCTTCTGTTGCACTCGGGACAAAAGAAATTGATTATCTCAGGGCAAACGGGTGTGTCGAATCAGCAAGGTAGGGCGGGAGATGAACAAGATTGTACTGAGTGATGTAAAAAAGAGAGGGAAAAGTTTTTCTTTTTTCTTTTTGTTTTGACACCTCTGATGACCTTTGCCTAGACCAAGGAAATATTTTTGAGTGGTCCTGCGCACTAGCAGTCCCCCACCCCCTCCCCCTGAGTTCATAAAGCCCTGTTTTCCATGAATAAAATTCAGTTGAAGTCCGGCGTTCGTGTTGTCTTTCTCTCCTCGTCCGTGTCCAAATGTGCGCTGGAACTATGTTTCATAATGCTAATCATAACCAACTAGCCCAGCTGTCCATACTTAGCGTACTTACAGATGCTGGTAGTTGTCTGATCGGTCGACGAGCCCGGCGCATCCAGCGTGCCAGGCAGCGGCCGGTGAAGTCAGATACACCTTGCCGGAGACGCTAAGATCACCAGAATTTTACCCTGTGCTTTAAACATGAGCTGCAGCAGTGTGGCAGTCTGTCGTTGCCGCAGCGCTAGCAGACAAGTGCGTGGCGAGCAAGCGCTTATTTGTTTTTCAAAGGTGCAAACGCAACGCGTTCGCTGCACTGAACCCAACCTGTATAAAGGCCAGCATGCTCATGGTCAGCCAAGATAGCGCGTGATGCACCCTGTTCCAGCTGATCCGGGGTGCGATAGGACATGTTAATTCCCGCACCAGCCACACTACTGTAGGGCATCCATTCTTCGTGATTTAGTGTAACTGCGTCACGTATGGATCGCGTCCGCATTGAGCTGGACTACACAGCACCTTTAGCTTGGCCACCCCATTGCGCTCTTCGAGCGTAGGCAGAACGCATCGAGGTCCTGCTTTTGAACGTAGACAGCCAGGTACAGAAAAACGGCTGTACTGTACTCGGATAATACTTCATTAAAAGAACATCGCAGGTGCGCAACAGCGTTGCCATAGCGCATGAAGCAGCTAACAAGGTATACTAACTCTTTGGCTAGCAGACGTGCGGGATTTGTTTGCTGATGGACCAGAACGGAATACAAGCAACAAAAGCCATAGCCTCCTCACAAGGAGGCCTTGGGAAGGCAAACAGCACAGGCGCTGGTTCTGCACATTCTTCACTGTACGTAATTTCTGCCGGGCGACAATGGCGGTGTTTTTTTTTCGGTTTCAGTATGAAAAACATGACTCTTTGGGAGCTCTTTGTGATGCATTGACCTGTATATTGAGTGTAAGATTTTGCACAGAGGCTACTGCATATTTAAATTACCTGAAACGGGGAGTTTTATGCGGTCGAAAATTTCGTTGCAGCTGGCCTCTAACTGTAATATGCTGTATTGCAGCCTGTGCAGTAAAAATAAGCCTTTAGTAGGTGCCTAAAGTATTGCATAGCTCCTAGAAAAGACAACTTCATTTGTGGATGATAGACGATGCCCTTTCTTTGGATCTTGCAAGTGCAGAAGCTGTCTCAAAGTGAAGGTTTCTTTGCCTCTTCTCCCCAATTTCCGGGTTACTGTGTATATGCTTCTGGGTATGTGCCTGAACAGACAACTTGTGCCATTAAGTATGTGAAGCTTGGCAGCTACCTGTGTGTAGACGAACATTCTTGGATAATCTTCCAGAATGGGTATGTGTCACTGGGTAGGGCCCAAACGGAGGAACAGAAGAAGTGGCAAGAAGTGTAGAAGTTGTAAACGGGGAAACCCGATAGGTCAGCTACAGAGACGTGATAAACATGGCATCAAAAGCAGGCAGATGTGAAGAAAGAATTTAAGTGAGCAGAATGGCACCAGAGCGTGTATTGAGTGAGGAGCACTGAGCAACATATACGCAAAGAAGGCGGAGAGGCATGTTAGGGAATGTGAAAGAAAGGTTTGCTTGTCACTGGCTCACACATATGCATGGGATCCGATGACTTCTTATCTTTTAAAGCTGTGCAAATGTTGTGGTCTCCATGTGTAACACACTGCAGAAATTTTTTGAAGAAGCCTTTATGATGGAGAATGAGGCTCAGGACAGACATAAGAGAATGCAATAGAAAAATGATATTAAATACAACCTATAGCAACACCCTAAAATGCCAAAACTTACAACAAACTACCAGCCAAGAGTTTTCAAAGAAGCTCGTACAATGAACAGGAGCAAGAGGGTCATAATGTATTTAAAATGAGTTCATCGAAACCATAGTGTTGACCAGGCGCCACTGACTCTGACGTCATGTAGAATGGCTGGCATTGTGGCAAGGAATCTGCAATCACTAGTTCTAATATATATGCCCTGGCCCAAAACTGGAGACAACATCAGGTCGACACAGCTAGACCAGTTGGACGTGCCTGCTTAGCCCATGGAACGTAGCTGCAGGAGCTGGGTGGCAGCCTCCAATAGAGTGTCTTCTACTGAACTATTGGCTGGCACGAACTCTAGGCCGACTGTTGCCCTAGCTGTCCCAGTTTGTAGCTGGGCTTATCCCTTATGCTATGTGCCTTTCTACCTTTTCGGCTGTTATCGCATGATGTTGCATATCACTGCCCAGCCAGTGCGCGCATTCCTTTTGTACGGATCACGTGATCCCTTGTCTATATAAGTGCACTGTCAAATAAATGGTCATCCTTTTGCCTGTTGGAATGCTCCCTGTCCGCTTTATTGCACTGGCGACGAAGATGGGATGTGCCCGCTTCCACTAGCCCAGTACTGAAGCATTATCATAGACGATCGGCGGTCGACAGCCACGAAAGGAAAGAGGCGGCAGCCATGGCCCGGAACGGATGAAATTGTCAGTAACGAGTTAACGCACGGTAACGGTAACGAGTCACCGGTAACGGTAACCACAGCGACGAGTTAACGCAGTCATCGGGAGAGCGAACCGATAAATGTACAGTCACTTCACTGGAAATGGCGCGACTAGGGGAGCTAGACGAGTAGGACGAGAATGATCAGAATATTGAATCCTATTTAGAACGCTTTGAGAATTTCGTCACAGCAAACGATATCGAAGAGGAAAAGACGCTGGCCGTATCCTTGAGCATGATAGGACCACGAACATGCGAGTTGCTCAAAAGTTTGTTAGTACCTGCCTTTCCTGGGGACAAATCCTTTGAAGAGGTGACAGTGCTATTGAAGAAGCATTATAATCCAAGCTGTTTGGTCATCGCCGAGCGTTGCGAATTTAACAGGCAAGCACAAGAAGGACAAGAAAGCATTGAGGACTGCATAGTGGCCTTAAAGAATTTAGCAAGTAAGTGCGATTCCGGTCTCTTTTTGCAAGACGCACTGCGAGACAGATTAGTGGCAGGCATAAGATGCGAAGAAACGCAACTCGCCTTGTTTGCTGAGGAAAATTTAACCTTTGAAAAGCCGTGCAAGATAGTCTTGGACCGGGAGCAGGGCTCGACAAGCAGCGTTACTGCACGCAGAAGGCAAGGAAGCGGTGCTGCATGCCATGGCGATAAAAGGACAAGGAACTGAAAAGAAATGGAAGCTTCGGAAGTTCAAGGACGTCAAGTGAGTCTGCGAAAGATGTGGCAAGGCGCATGCCGCTAGTGTTTGCTGGTATAAGAATGTACGGTGTCACAGCTGTTCACAAATTGGCCATTTACAGAAGATGTGCCTCAGTAAGCGCAGAGAACTAAAAGGCTGCGAACGTGGTGGACTGCTCTGATAGTGACTCTGAATTTGAGGTGTACCATGTTATTAATACAATCCGTTCTGCATACGAAGGGCAAGTAAACATAAAAGGGGGAAGACATGTGCGTGCAGATGTATACGGGAGCTGCTGTAACCCTAATTCCTGAGAGTGTTAGGCTGAACGCATTTCCTCGTGTCAAGTGCGAGTCATTGCGAGTCACCCTAAGAACATACACTGGGGAACCCGTTTCAGTGAAGGGGCAACGCAACGTTTTCGTTATGACGGGAAACCAGTCTTTGCGACTGCCAGTTATCATTGTCAAAGATCACGGCAAACAGCTTCCACTGCTGATGGGGCGAAATTGGCTTGAGAGGCTAGGGCTTGACTGGAAAAGTGTCTTGTCTGTAAATGTAAGCGACGCTAGCAAAGTGGAAGCAGTGAAACAAAAGTTCCCAGGGGTGTTTTCTAAGCAACCCGGAGTAGTAAAGAACTATCAAGCAAGGATAGTTCTAAATCAGAACTGTACGCCAGTCTTTGGCAAGGCCAGAAACGTTTCATATGTGCTACGAGATAACATAGAAAAGGAGCTGGAAAAGCTACAAAGAAACGGAGTTATACGCCGTGTGAAAGCGATTGGGCAACGCCAGGGATTGTGATTCAGAAGAAAGATGGCTCGTTGAGATTGTGCGGAGACTACAAAGTGACAATTAATCCCGTGCTAAAGACTGATCACTTCCCTTTGCCTCAACCGGGAGACTTGTACTCTGCAATAGCGGGTGGCAAGATGTTTTGTGTGTAGGATCTTTCGGCCACGTATCAGCAGATTCCGCTTAATACCGAGTCTCGACCACTGTTAACCGTCAATACACACATGGGACTTTGCGACAGCGCTTACCGTTCGGCGTAGCCAGCACGCCAGCCATTTTTCAGTCATTCGTGGATGAGGTGCTCAAGGGAATACCGCACGTGGGATGTTACATAGATGACGTCATTGTGGCTGGAAAAAACTTCGCTGACTGCCAAAAGACGTTGAAACTAGTCCTGTGGCGGCTTAATAACAACGTGACTCTGAAAGAAGAAAAGTGTAATTTTTTTCAGAATACTGTGACTTATCTAGGTTACACTGTGTGCGCTGATGGTATCTATCCCATGGAAGAAAAGATAGAGGCGGTCACGGAAGCGCCAGAGCCCACTTGGAAAATGGAGCTAACGGCTTAACTAGGCATGTTTAACTTTTATGCGAAGTTTTTAAGCAACATTGCCGGCGTTTCAGAGCCATTGTATCGTATGTTGCGCAAGGGCGAAAAGTGGTCATGGACATGGGAGTGCAGCGAAGCTTTTGCTGCTACGAAGCAGTTGCTTGTCAAAAGTACTGTGCTCTTTACGACCTAGCGAGACCAATAGCTCTGTCGTGTGATGGTTCGTCGTGTGGGTTGGGTGCTGTTCTTTTTCATGAGACTGCAGAGGGACAAGAGAGGCCAGTGGTGTTTGCGTCTAGAGGACTTACATCAGCCGAGAAGAACTATGCTCAGGGTGAGCGGGAAGCATTAGCACTGATGTTAAGGTTAAAAAAAATTCACCGCTACTTGTGTGGAAGAAAGTTGCTGCTCGGAATATTTGGCCGAGACAAACCTGTGCCTACACTTGCTGCAGCTCGAATGCAAAGAGGGGCAATTACGTTGGCAGCGTACAAGTATAAACTAAGATATTGGAATGGAAGAACCGTTGAAGTGGCTGATGCTCTGTCCAGGCTACCACGGCCTATTGTAGCGGCCGACGAGCCTCCCGAGTGTCTCTTGCTTTTTGACAGCATGCCACTAAAATCTGATGACGTGGCTAAAGCTACCAGACGCGACCTCTCCTTGTCTCGCGTGATGCACTTCATTCTAAATGGCTGGCCTTCGCGGAACTTCGAAAAGCTGATACCATTTTATTCACGTCGCAATGAGCTATAAGTAGAGCAATAATGCATAGCATGGGGATCAAGGGTGATCATACCTGATAAGCTTCGGCTAATGGTCTTGCATCAATTGCATGAAGACCACCCTGGAGCTAGCCGCATGAAAGTGCTAGCAAGAAGCTTTGTGTGGTGGCCAGGTCTCGACCTTTCGATTGAGAGCTATGTTTGACGGTGTCGGGTGTGTCAGGCCGTTCAGAACGTGGCTTCATCGGTTCCCTTGCAGCCATGGAATTATCCCACAAAACCCTGGCAACGCGTGCACGTCGACTATGCTCTAAAAGGCTGCCAGGGGCTGTTAGTCCTCGTCGGCCTGTTCTCGATATGGATCGAGGTCTGGCCTGTGTCATCCGCTACTGCTAACAAAACCAATGAAAAGTTACATTGTGTGTTTGCCGCTTACGGTATACCAAAGGTGCTGGTGAGTGATGATGGACCGCAATTCATTACTGAAGGATTCTCAAGGTTCTTGAGTGTGAACGGTGCAAGGCATGTTAAGGCGCCGCCGTATCATGCGGCTTCTAATGGAGCGGCCGAGCGTTTAGTGCAGACAACCAACAACGTCATGTAAGACAGTTGAAGCAGGTCTTACATGACGAACTTAGCTACAAGAAGCATTCCGTCCTGGAGTGTTTGGACTGCTATCTTATGAGTTATCGAAATACTCCACGCAGTACCACTGGACAGGCCCCGGCAAAATTGTTTTTGAAAAGACAGACACAGGTGAAGCTCTCTGCTAAAACCAGATTTTACGCGCTCCATGCGGGAGCAGCAATAGCGCATGAAAGAACAGTGATGCTTCGCGTGGGGTTCCTCGACGTTTTGCTGTGGGAGACGCTGTGTGGGTAAAAACTGTTCGAGGAGAACGAGTGTCGTGGGACAATGGTGTCGTGATGCAGGTTGTTAGCCCCGTTACCTATGTGGTGAAAGTATTGCAGGTGGTGCAATTTACTAATGTGGAGCACATCAGAGCCCGCTATGCAAGCTCGGGTTCCTCAAGCTTCCCGCCTGTACAAACTTCTCCTACAGCCTGGGATGACACAGCTCATCGGTCTGTTCCGATGTCTAGTGGACCAGTTGCCGTGCCACCTCTCGCGGTTCCAGGCGCAACAGAGTGTGCAAATCATCAGCTTCTGGTACCTGAATCGCCCACACCTGGAACAGCTGCCCCCCGGCTCGTCGAACCAACCAGACCCTGCATTTACAGCCGAGCTGCAAATTCTTCGTCGTAATGCACGTGTGCGACGTCCCCCGAACAGATACCAACCCAGGGACTTTCGGAATCAATCTAAGGGGGAAGAAGTGTTATAGCGTGACGTCGCATGTCAGCGCCCGCATTCCTTTTGTATCGGATCATGTGATCCCTTTTTTATATAAGTGCACCGTCAAATAAACGGTCATCCTTTTGCTTGTTGGAATGCTGCCTGTCCACTTTATTGCATTGGCCATGTAGCTCCTCGAGCGTTTCTTGTTCTGTTTTGCCATTTTAATCACAGTTATTTCCTTTCTTGGTCACCATTATTCTTTTCTATATTGGTTCCCTTGATCCGTGAGAGTAAATGAGCTTAAGTTCAGGCGCTGTTTGCACTCTAGACTGTATTGGAGAACCTCGTTCATGTGTTTTTGATAAAAACATAAGAAAATGTGCTAACTGGGAAGATGTATAATCTTAAGTCACTAAAAGGTTTGGCATAGTGAACTGTAGCTTGCATCTACGTAGTGTGAAGTGTTGTACAAATCATTGTAGCACGAGATGCTGACGTAGGCCGAGCTCGAGGCGCTCGAGTGATCCGAAATGCATGCTGGTGTTTCCCTGTTGCATAGTGTTTTAAGACAGTGGTGTAAAATCGAAGCGAAATCGAGCTGGTGGGCGGCACCAAAATACAATGGTGCCAGAGTGAAACATGATGCTCACTTTGCACCTCTACAGCAGGGAACGGCAGCCCATTTTGATTATTGCTGATAAAATTGTGCACTAAGAAAGTAAGGTTGCTGGCGATAAGTGCGAATGCGGGGCCTGGCGAACTGCAAGGAAATTTGCTGGTACCAGAATAGGAAACGGAGTGCGCACCTGCATTTTTATGTAACATGGACAGGCATGTAGTGCAAGAAAGCTGCTGAAGCGGGCAGCTGTTATACTTGATTGCAGGTGCCTCGCACCTTATCTTGTTTACGTGGCATCTAGCGGCTGGAAAAGGTATCATACGATCATAGTTTGGTGATGTACTGTACATTGGTGCCGAAAGATCGTGTTTTCTAGGAACGTATAAACTGGTAAAAAAGAAGCATAACTGTATTGTATCATTTTTTGTCTTCTTGGCGCCGGGAAATGATATGCAGCGGATTCAGATCATCGAGGTACTACTGTATTTTGACTCTGTGCCCCTTGCTGTGGGTTATATAACAACGTATTTTCTTTTCATTTCTGCCCAGACTCTGGAGATGCAACTACGATTGACAGTGAGCAGCACGTCGCCTTTGCGACGGAGCAGCATTCCGTGGCCTTCTTTGCTGCACAAGGGGAGCCATGTGCACAGTGCAAGACCGTGATAGTTCTGAATTCCATGTTGTGCTCCGTTGGAGTAGGGTGCACATGCGCACAAGCCAGCGTGGGAAAAGCCTGTACAGGCACGCAGACAACTGCATCCACTGCAGCCCTGCATGTGGATAAGAAAGGTGATTGCAGTCTTCTAAGCCTGGAAGCATTTAGAGATGTAGCTTTTTCCTAAAGCTGCATTTTGCTTGAATAACTACCCGCAATCACATACGTAACGATTTTACGTTTGCATGCACTGGCTCTTATATAGGTGTCACAGCTAACTTTAGCAGCGATGTTAAAAAACACTGGTGAAATATGTGATTATGAAATAGACAGTACTCGATCATCAGTCCCATTCCGTTGCCAAGATAATTTTTGTGCTGATTACTCTGCTAATAAGAGGAGATCGATTTTAGTATTTTCTAATTCAATGTGCGCTTTTGGATGGCAAAACTCTTGCTGCACTTTAAAATAGCTCATTCAGTCGTTTTTATTGTGCTCTGTCCTGCATAATAATTTTTATGTGTTTGCTTAAAGCCTGGTAAATCCATGAAGTGATACATTATCTTGAGCTTTCAAAGGTGATTTCAAGGAGCTAATTTTGCTCATTACCTGAATTGGCAACCTCCTGGTCATTGCGATAAGCTGCAGTTGTCACATGGAACACTTCACTCACGATCGGTGGAAGCAAACACTGACAGCTTGCCACTTCAAGTGGTTGCCAATTTGGGCAATCAGTGGAGTTAGTGGTTCCTTCAAACCACTTTTGAAACCATCGGTGTCACGGCTTGCGGTCGCATAACTATGCGGCACATTTTCTATCTTGTGCACTATAAGCACAGAAAAAATAATCATGCAGAGCATAGCGAGATGAAAACTGCTGAATGGGCGTTTTAGGATGAAATAACAGTTTTCCCATTAGAAGCCACACCCTGGATAATAAAAGAAGCTCATTTAATTAATATTCTTTAATTGGCTAGATAATTAGCACGTATATATTATCTTGGTGGTGGATGAGGATCTGACTGAAAATCGTAGATCCCATAATCATATATAGTAGCATTCTTTTTTAACTGCTAACATTAGCTGGGACATCCTGTGCAAGATATCCTGTGTAGGTCAACCTATGTACACGGGCTGATTTAAAATAATATTGTGCAAAGCACGGCTGGTCGACCTTTTCAACAAGATTATATGTCATTGCTTATGACAGGGTTAGATAGATCCGCACATATTTTCACCAAGAAAAAAAATGTTCAATTGTAAAAGAAAATTATGAATAAGAGCCGGCAGTGCACTTTTAGTGCACACTGGCTGCTGTAGCCAGGTTTGATTGACTATGCCTTCAGTAATACCCCTACGACCCTGGCAGGACCGGCATAATCGAGTCCAGCAGGTCGAATTAAATGTGGGGCAGAAAAGAATCTGTGGCAGATGTATCTTACATTGAGCAACTGATACATCAAAGCCAGTGACGCTGTAGGATCCACTTCTTACAGCCTTCATTGAATGTACCGGGGCAGGGATCTTCAGTGGTGATTGCGGTGATTCTTCGATGGAATCGTCACCAATGTCCTGGCCATGTGGCTACTATATGGATCCCATGCAGGTTTCATTGCTGGACCATGCCATCAGCTTTCACTGCTGCAGCACCCGTTCAAATTCCTAGCTGACCTACAACGTGGAGCCAATAAAACGAGGTGTGAAAAAAATTTCAATTGCACATTACTGGCTAAAAAAGACATACAAGGAAGTTATCTGTTCGAATGAGGTACACGCAAGGTATAACTTTTATTTTGCAATCATTGATAATTGCATTTCAAAGTCAATTTCAGGCTCTGACTCGGGTTGCGTTGCTGGCTATTCTTTGATTAAAGTTTGTTATAGAGCATGCCACCTAGTGGCTGGCCTTCACCATAACATGAAAACAGCTGCGGGATTCCGCTCAACAGCTTCGCTTTGAAGTGCCAAAATAAACCCCTGATTTGTTTGGCAGTGTTTGCCTCTTTTTAACATGCCGCCCAAATTAAACGTGCAATAACTTTTTGTAACTTGCCTCTGATTCTGGCAATCAGAAAAAGATGAAATCACCAAATTTTACCTTGACAGAATAGACATTTATTCACACTTCATGTCTGTCGTCATCACTCTCGGACAGTATTTTATCCTTGTCTATGAATCACAACCTGGCATCCTCTGTACCGTTCACTGCATGTTAGATATTCTGCATTTATCAAACGACTCCCTAACAATCGCAAACAGGTCCGTGTCCCCACGCCTAAATGACTCCTGCGGCCCATGAAATTCTGTGGAATGTGAAAAACATGGAAAAAACATAAGATGCGAATTATTGCTTGCTTAACACATAAATTATGCAACTTATCTTGAATTACCTTCCATAATAAAAGACTGGAGGCAGCTCATCACCATCATGCTGCCAGAGAACTTGTTCTGCCTCCATCTTGGAGTGGCAATGGCAATGACACTGGCTATGCTGGTTCTGACCAGAGGCTGTTGTAAATGTGGCAAATGTAGTTTTGGTTTGGTATCTGATTTACCATTCAGGTAATTTTCAGACCAATTTTCTTGGAGAAATACCACTACGGAAGAAATTGGTGAATACTGTAATAATTCATTGTGATCTTCTGAAGGCAGGTTGCAAATGGATGTTTTTGGCAGGAGGCAGCTTATGTCTGGCGCATTCCCTGTCCTGTACACACCGCAAAGAAAAACTCTGCTGCTCTTGGTGTCATTATTGGAGTTGGGTGTGGGCATGCTCACCAGTCAGATTCAAATTATCTGGCAAAGGCCAATTTGTCAATGACAAAGACCATTCCACTCGTAGAAATGTATGAGTGATGCTCTGCCTGTTGCTCATTCCTTACTTTCTCTTCTTTTCGCCGTGCACTTATGGTGATTTCTCAGTATTAGTGTTTAGCCGTGGGGGTGCCGACAAAGAGCAGTGGTGACTAGAACAGTTCAGTGTCACGTGCACACCGACTAATTTCACAGGTATGGCGTTGGTGAATGACAGAGGGCGTGAGTGGAACTGAGTGAGAACGGGAGTGAGTGCCTGCTGGTATGAGTGGACATAAGTATCAACAAGAACTAGTGTCGGTTACAATGAGTATGAACAACTGTCACCGACGGAGAGTTTGTTTGGACCTTGGTATGAACATCAGTGACTGTCACCTGATGTGGGTGGGGCGGTAAGCGTGAAGAAAGCCGCAATGAACATGAGTGGGCACGAGTAGGAAAGTGCGTGCTGACAAGTATAACTGTGGATGGATGTGAGTTAGTACATAGCCTGCAAAGATATTGGTGAGTAATTATGAGTGAGAATCCAGTTTTTCTGCTCAACTCTAGTGATGAACAGGCCAGATGCTCTAACAACCGTCGCTTCGCCATTTGCTAGAAAATTGTAGGCTGGTGTGCGTGCATGTGTGTGTGTTTGCTTTCTCTTGATAATGGTAGACGGTCACGAACAACAAATTGCACTGTCTGCAGACCGTCATACTGGCTACAACATCACTGACGACTGCAAAAGTGGGCAGGCCTCAAAAGTCGCAGGAGAGAGCACGTAATATCTTGCACGAGACTGAGGGCTCCCTGCTGGTTGCTGCAGAATACTGTTCAACACGCATGTTCAGGGTACCATTGTTTTTCTGCAGGCCTGGTTAATGTGACGAGCTTGGGTGAGCGGAGCAGAGCCACAAGAGTGACGTCGCGCCTTGCTTCTCACAAGATTAGTCAGGCGACGGCTGCTCTGCAGTTCGACTTGCCTGTGGCTCACAAATCTGTTCAGTGCATCCCCAGAGTCAAGAGCAAGTCAACACAGTTCTCTACTACTGGTACAAGGACGTCGAGGACTCTGCAGACAAGAAGAGCTGTGAATCGGCCAAGTTCTGACTTAGGTAACTGGCACAGTAAGGGTGCCCATGGCCGTCAACTTAGCTGTTTGTGTTTCTTTTAATCCTTTCCGTATGGAGGATGAGCTGAGCTTGTCAAGTGTCTACTCGAAAAATGATGATTTTGAAGCCCAACTCTTCCAGCACTGTTTTATTTTTCATGCAGCCCTCAAGACAATTTCAGCCCGTCCGTTGCTCAGTGCGTGTTGCAAGTAGCACCAGATGTCACTAGGAGTCCTTTGAAAAGTAAAGTTGTGAACAGACTTTTTTTGTTTTGTGTCATCATACCTTTATTCCAAGATGGAATGAGTGAACCTGTTATTACTGAATACTTCAAGCCATGTTAAAAAAGAAAGAAAGCATGGCAATTCAGAGAGCTCAGCTTCGTTGAGTGAGAGTGATTCAGAACTGGCCTCAGACGAGAGTGATGAGTCATGGATGGAATATGTCAGTTCTGTTGGCCCACCTGTGTGCGGTGAAACTCACCTTTGTTACGGTTTTTTCTAATAAACTTTGCCTCTGTGACTTTTGTGAAATTTGTGTTCGCTGGGTCTTAATTTAAATCAACTGATGGCTGGTTGGTGTTCAGCTCTTCGATGAGTAAACTATGATGATCCTGGAGATGTAGACAAAACCGGGCTGATGCCAGAGGCTGTAATCAAAGATCGCAACTAGGTGGGCCTATGCTTACACCAGTCCAGAGTAGGTGTCCTTCTAAGGATCTTACAGCAATATCCTTGTTTCTGACATTTGTGCTTCGATGAGTTATTTTGTATCTAATGCTCTGATTTTATATAAATGCTCTGACGTGACTAAGAATTAGGACTATATTTGCATGTGAACGGCACGATAATATATAACACAAATAATGCAAGTACTATAACGCAAGTGGGGACTTTCTGTCTCAGAAGAAGAAAACTATGTTACGATTATAATGCGAAGTGGTGCCACAAAGGAACATGAAGCAACCCATTAGAGCGGGTGCCCGCAGGGTGCTTTATTTGATTGTGACTAGGAACTGCTATCGCAAAATGGAGTGAAAGGATGACTGTATATACAGACACAATTTACTTGTAAAAGTTGATGTCTTTATCACTGTCAGCGAGAACGACATTGTCCCCTGTGCCACCAAGGTTATTGGACAGGCAGCACTTCAGAAGTGCTCATAGCACAATCAAACACAGCTCCGCATGCGGTAGCAGACGCGGTGGTGCCCAACGGTTTAGCTCACTGTAGTTGTGCCAGAAAAAATTAAGAAAATAATACTGTTTTCGTGTCATGAACTTGAGTTTATAATGCGAGGGATGTTCTGAGGCTGGAAATCTTGAGGGGAAAGATCGCATTATATTAATGAAGATACGGTAATAACACTGTTAATCATGATAATTTCTGAAGTAACCTAAAAACGAGCCCCTAAAACCATAGCTAGCCAAGCTCGGTACCACATTAGTCGCAACTGACTGGACAAGCAATCACATGGGCTCACGAATTAGTAGTGGCATTACATGGATCCTGAACCACCCCTCAGGCTTGATGAAAAGAACATAATCTACGGATAGCATACGCTGTGCGTAGTGCTCACAAGCAGAGTGAAAAGTCATTTTTTGCTCAAACACACTCTTTTCAAAGAGAGCCTTCTCCTTACCTGAAATAAAGAACAAAGAAACTCCAACCAAAAATTATTCTAATTTTAAAAACCGACATTTCAAAGCCCGACCGGCTCCTTCTTCAGGGGTGAAATTGGTGTTCAAAAAGACTCGCAGTGTTTTGGCACAGCACTACGTTCTTTGTTTAGCTACCAGTGCCTTGCATATGTCGTCATATGCAAAATTCCCGTAGACAGCTGCTATTGGCTGATATCTGACATCAGTCAAGAAAGGTGTTTGAATCAAGTTTCTGTATACTGTTTCTGTTTATACAGTCAAACCTCGATATAATAAACCTCGATTTGAAAAAATTTGCAGTGTAACAAACTATATTCAGTTCCCCATCTCAGTTTCATTAAAAACCATGTATTTTCTTTGCAATTTAACAAAGTGATCTTGTGACTCAGTTTTAATTTAACAATGATTTTGGCCGTTTCAAGCATGCGCTCGAAGCCTGTATGGCTAATAAATCTAGCAAAAAACTATAAAAATGTCAGCCTAGGAAAAAGTTACTTGCACGCATATGCACGCATCCTTCCATATGAAAAGTTGAGCAGCAAGAACGCTGTCGAAGTGTGCGCACCAGATGCGGTATGCCAGAAGCACTACTGTACCATTTGTCACATAACTTGTGTGCGCGGCGGCTCAGAGTTCTAGGAGAAGCACGAGAGCTGAAGATTCTCTCAGCGCAAGGGACGTAGGGAAGGGGTGAGCGCATGGTAACATGATCATGCACGTGCTAGAGGGAAAAAGGGGCAGGAGACGCACGCCTAACCACCCTCTCCCCCGAGTGCATACGTCTCCTCGCTCCTCTACCCTTGCTGTAGCTGCGTATGGCTATGTATATGCGGGCGACTCGCCACATCATGGAGGTAATCTTTGGCAAGTGCGAAGGTCAAGCCGAGATGGTTGCGGCCTTCATGCGCATTTCGTTCTTGCGCGTTTAGTGTTGGCGGTTGCATAATATCAAATTTCCAGGGCACATTTTGAAGCGTTCGTTCCTGTTTTGACAGCGAATGTCCTTGGTCATTGAGTGAGATCTTTGCCTGAGCGTACATTACATTGATAAATCTAGGAACCTTACTTGGCGTAGTTGTCTCTTTGCTATTGCCATCAATACTCTGCCTCCCTGGTAAAACTGCGAAAATTCTTTTTTTCTTGGGATGAATATTTATATCTTTTTGTACTTTTGTTTGTAGTTTGAGGGTGTCATTTGATGATGGCTGCGAGTGCAGTCAGCTATGGTGTCCACTGTTTGCAGCGCCGGGAGATGCATTGCTCTCAGCTCAATCTGCACTGCATGTGCTGGCGCTCACATAACCATGCTATTATGGCCCGACCTTCTTGCAATTTCTTTGTAAATGATTACTCACGAGATACTATCCACCAGGAATGTTCTGGGAATTGATTATATGATTTTTACTGCTGAAACTTTAAAATCTCGAATTAACAAAATTCGAAATTCAATGAAGCTTTTTGCTGAAAGTACAACTTCGTTATATTCAGGTTCGACTGTACTTACTGATGCAGTTTACTAAATGGGCTGCAGTAAGTGAAAATCTGTGTTTCAAATTTCAATGAGAATTACATATTTCCGGAAGAAGCTGCTTATCGTCTGTTCACGCAGATGATAAGCGTGTGAGCAGACTATCTGCTCACGGGTGGCTGCAGCTGAACATGGTCGCTTGCATAGGAATTAAACTTTGGCTACATTGCTTATTGTTGGCGTAGCTGCCAGGTCTCACTAATTTCAATTAGTTCTGAACATTTAACCAGCCTCGAATTACGCGAAACTTAAGGTCAGACCACGCACATGCTTGCCAGCGTGCATTAATTCCTGACCGCTTTTGGCTAGACGCCTTGACTAACATCGCTTCGTATTGATCCATTGACAGTGCTTCTGCATGCACAATTTAGATGTGGCTACTATCCGTTGGTCAAGCTGGTCCAGGACAAAGCCAGCCACATCACGTAGCACAGCCAGACTGGAGCACATGAGCGCGAGTGCACGCTCCAGCCCTGTCGTGGGCACAGCAGCTTCTACACATACACACTACAGATGCATATAGCAGCATCTGCTGCATAGCATAGACAACCCGGCCATGACAAGCCCGCTCGCAGAAGTAGCCTCTGATTGGTGTCTGTGGGCAAGATCGCTCCAAGCACATGGCGAGCCGGCCCGAGCACCAACATCTGACTGGAACAAGTTATCTGCTGTTAAGTTGCACATCTTCGAGGTGTGCCACCATCGTGGTCGAAGTTTGTAACGGTAGGAATGCTTTCAACGCGAGTCTGGAATGTGGCATCCATCGCTTAGGAGATGTGCGAACATAAAGATGTTTCATTCAGCCCTCAGTAATTGTGTGGAGAAGTGTGCTACTTGACACTCGCTGTGAGTAAACAGCATACACTATGTAATAACTATCTTCTACACTGCAGCACAGCAAGGAGATGAGACTCGAACTCAGCCATAAGTTGAGGATAGTCTGTGAGTTTGGCTAAGTTTGGCGTGCAGTAGGCACCAAATTGGAACGAACGTCTAAAATTAAATTTGAATTGCGCAATTGCGCACCATGTTGACGTTCAATAAGCAGAGCGTTGTGGGCACCGCCCCGCTCTGCCATAGCATTTGCAGTGCAAGGCATTGAAGAGCGGGAGTGCTGCAAAGGGTATCGAGGACGATCTTTGATTGCCAATAATTTTGCTTTCTGCTGAATGCACTGAAGTACTTTTTGCTGCATAGTACTTGTAAAATAGTCTCATTTCTCGTTAACTTCAGATGCGTTTCTTGACTTGTTATTGTTCTTGAGGGCCCTTTAAGGAGTGCACTTGAATTGCCAGTAGCAAAGTTCGTCTACTAGTCATGAACATGTTTCACTACATTGCCGCTGTCAGCGGGGTGGTAGCCATTGTCGTTAAGTGAGGACAATGACTGCGCAAATTGAGATCGCGGCCATAGTGGTTGTCGCAAATGATTTTCTGTTTGGCCCCTCCAGAGTAGTGGACTGGAAATTGCCAGTTCTGCAAGCAGCAATGAAGGTGGACAAACAGCGTGTCGGCTGTTGCAGAATGAAATGAGTAAATCCAGCACCTTTTTCCTGGTGTTTACTTATTCCCACCATTGTTGCAAACATGACACACTGCAGTTGGGGGCCTGTGTGGTTTGCTGTCTGGTTTGTCGTCTTGACTGCTGGTTTGCCATCTTTTCAATTGTTACACCTGCTTTTATTATGCCCCGTCATCGGGGTGCGTTCAGACTGCTGTACTGCTGGTGTACATATGAAAGCGAGGAGTCAAACAGTAAACGTATAGCAAGATTTCACATGCCATCCATCGTACAAAGGCTGTCCATAGCTGCATACGACAGTTTCAAAACACATTGGATGGGTGTGCAAGTGACAACTTAATTGCGACTTTGTTATGATGAAGCATCTGAATAGATTTTTAAATGGCCAGAGGTTGACTTGTTGCCTTTTCCTGTAGGAGACAGTGAGGCTGTACTCTTGCAGACACAGTGCCCATTGCCCAAGATGGCTCGCGAAGGTCCATGAGGCAGCACGGAGGTTGGTGGACAGTGGCAATGATAAACTGACGTCTTTACAGGTACGAGAGAAACTGCTGCATGGCGACAATCACTGCGAGGCATTCCTGTTCGGTCACTGTGTAGTTACAGTCAGGCTTGTTTGATGTTCAACTTGTATTGGCGTTGAAGTGTTGTTTGTCACCAGAGCATTGTGCCACAACAGCACCAGGCCTACCTACACGACTCGCATCTGTGGGGAGCTGTGTCGGTGCAGAAGGATAAAAGTGTTGAAGTATTGGTTGCGACATCAGGAGGAACTTAAGCTGTGTAGAAAGTGAGAAGAGAACTCGGATGCCTACTTGAATGGGGCACTTTTCTGCAAGAGGCATGTCGGGGGACAAGTGGAATCAAATTTAGGAATTAATCTCCAGAAGTACAAGCAGAGCTCCAAGAAACTACTATGTTCTTTCACAGTCTGAGATAGTTCAAACACTCCAGCAGCCGTTGTCTTCTCATAGTTAGGCCTGATGCAATCTATGTGCAGAAGACGTCCCAACATTAAAGTTTTGGTGCTGGACGAAATGGAACTTCTGGGGATGTGGAACAAGCCTTCTGGGTGCAGCTCAGAACTGTGCCAAGATGTGTGTTGTGCTCCTGAAATGTTTACCCAAAATTTATAACATCGTCAAGATAGCACATACCCATGTCTTGCTGCAGGAACAGGTGGGTTCACCTTGCATTGAACAGGTTCACGCTTGCAGCAGATTATGCCAGGCACTATGAGACCTTGCGTACTCTCCCAACAAGTTGTGCTAGTGACATTGGACTTCATCGCACGACATTGTCCTTCATCATGGCATTTCTAAACAACTTATGGACAAGGGCCTGCAGTTCCATTCTTAAATGGTTGCCAACATTCTTGGATCGTGCACAATCTGGCGCAACCTCACCACAGCTTACCATACCTAGACAAATGGACTGACAATGCCTGAATCACAAACTTAGACATGATGTTGATGTAAGTCTCTTTTGAACATCGCATTTCTTCTGTGAGATCATCATTGATGATGTTTGTTTACGATTCGTCACAGTGCGATATTACCAGTTTCTCACCATTTTATTTGTTGTTCGACCCTGCTTGTATCTCACCCATGAACACCCTTGCTTTCAACTACACCTGCCACAAGTTGTTATGCACAGAATGCCACTACCCGACCCAATCAGACTGCCATCCCATGAGCGACTAATTACATCACGTATACATCAAATATACATGTAGATGACTTTTTTATGACAGGCAATGCTAGATCAACCATTTTCTGCCAGCTTTCCTTGTCTTCCTCCGAACTCCAGCATGTTGCATCAGCCTCGGCAAAACTACCGTTGTCTTACGCTGGCCTTTACCATGTCCTTCACCAAGTCACCAACATCACCTACGGAATCACACCAAACGTACGCATGTATACTCTTTGTTCACACTGTAATTTCTTCCTTGGCCATAGTGTGTTTGTGACATTTAAAATGTGTTTGACCGATATGTGGAGGTTACTCACACTCTGAATTACTAAAGAAGCCAGGAAGAGTTCTCGTTAGAAGTAACACGAAAATTGTGGGCACTAACAGGGAAAATGCGACCTTATAAATTATCTAGAAGCAGTCCAAAATTGCTCTATAAGGTTTATACATTCTTCTCATTCATACCACGTCTGTGTTTCAGCTCTGAAAACTAAATGTGCCTTATCGATCGCCTCTCTCAGTTTTCCGCCGCACAGCCACCCTATTACTGTACCACAGGTTCTATCACTCATCACTCAATCGTGGACCTTGCATCATGCCAGCATCATACATTTACATACATCATACATCATACATACATCATACATCATCATCATACATCATACATCATACATGCCAGCATCATACATGCCTGAACTGTTACTTTTCCAGCTTCCTTCTTTCCACGTGCAGTTTAACATTGGAAGGACCCTCTACAACGTATCGTTTGCAACATATTGTATGCATCGTCATTCGCTTGCAAATGCTTGAAGAGAGAACTGAAGACCTAGAAAATTTGAGCAGACGAGCAAACCTATTAGTAGTATATGGCCTCCCGGAAACAGGGGGAGAAAGCAGTGAAAGCCTAGAAGCGGTTGTGAACGACAACGTAATTAGGAACACTCTTGGTCTGGAACCCGTTGGTATTGAGCACATCCACCATTTAGGTAGATAGTCAAGAAATAAAACCAGACCAGTCATATTCAGGGTTGTCGACACTAGACAGAAGACTCAGATATTACGAAAAGGCTAGAAGCTCAAAGGCTCCAACTTGTCTATTGGAAAGGATTTCAGCTGCAAAATGCAGGAGACTAGAAAGGAACTGTGGGATTGTGCAAAACCCAATTGAGAAAAACACGAAAAGGTCTCTATCATATTGTAAGCTCTACATTAATGATCGCATATTTGTTTGTGATCATGAAACAAAAATGAGAGGGTGTCACTACAAAAAAACAGAAAGAAATCGTCCATCAGCCCGTAGTCAAACAAACGTGAGACCCTAACAAAGAAATCTGAGACCATAACAGTGCTTAATATAAATGTGAGAAGCATAGTAAACAAAGTGGAACTCCTGGAAGGACTGTTACTGGAACACAATCCCGATGTAGTGGCCATCACTGAAACCTGGCTATTCCCAGATATCTTCAGTCACGAGATATCTCCACCGGGTTACTCTGTTATTCGTAAAGATAGGCTGTCTCGTGGTGGCAGCGTGGCCCTGCTTCTTAAGAATGATATTCCATTCATTCCACTCCCTGAAGTCTCCAATGCGGAAGCTGTATTTTGTAAAATATTGTAGAATGACACCGGTATATTTGCTGGTTGAGCCTATCGAAGCACTACTAGTGGATCCGAAGGTGTGCTTACATGCAGGATTATATGCAGTTCCACGTTAGTACCAGCAGAGTGATCCTCATGGGGGACTTCAATTTCATCGTCGTCATCATCATCATCACGCTTACGCCTACTGCAGGGAAAAGGCCTCTCCCATACTTTTCCAACAACCCCGGTCATGTACTAATTGTGGCCATGTCGTCCCTGCAAACTTCTTAATCTCATCCGCCCACCTAACTTTCTGCCGCCCCCTGATACGCTTCCCTTCCCTTGGAATCCAGTCCGTAACCCTTAATGACTATCGGTTATCTTCCCTCCTCATTACATGTCCTGCCCATGCCCATTTCGTTTTCTTGATTTCAACTAAGGTGTCATTAACTCGCGTTTGTTCCCTCACCCAATCTGCTCTTTTCTTATCCCTTAACGTTACACCCATCATTCTTCTTTCCATAGCCCGCTGCGTCGTCCTCAATTGGAGTAGAACCCTTTTCGTAAGCCTCCAAGTTTCTGCCCCGTACGTGAGTACTGGTAAGACACTGCTATTATACACTTTTCTCTTGAGGGATTATGGCAGCCTGCTGTTCATGATCTGAGAATGCCTGCCAAATGCACCCCAGCCCATTCTTATTCTTCTGATTATTTCCGTCTCATGATCCGGATCCGCCGTCACTACCTGCCCAAGTAGATGTATTCCCGTACCACTTCCAGTGCCTAGCTACCTATTGTAAACTGCTGTTCTCTTTCGAGACTGTTAAACATTACTTTAGTTTTCTGCAGATTAATTTTCAGACCCACCCTTCTCCTTTGCCTCTCCAGGTCAGTGAGCATGCATTGCAGTTGGTCCCCTGAGTTACTAAGCAAGGCAATATCATCAGCGAATCGCATCAGCGACTTCAATTTACCAGACCTGAACTGGAGTACCATGCACTACACTTCAGCCACACCCGTAGCACTTACGGATCTAATGATAAATTTCAACCTTTACCAGGTAGTTCACCAGCCAACTCGCTCACAAAGCTCTACGAATAGCATACTTGATCTCACACTCATAAGTAACCATTTCCCACTTCACGCAATTGATATGGCAATAGTCGTTGGTATATCGGATCACGACATAGCTAAATGTAAGCCCTCGCTAGAAGGCAACATAAAGAAGGTGAACCTGAACCTGCTGTGCTTGATTTTCGTAGAGCAGCCCATGAGCGTATTCTCAATCAACTGGCACACGACTGACGTTTTCCTCCAAGCAGATTCAGAAACGTGTTGTGACGTCAACACTTTGTGGCATCAATTTAATTCAATCATGCTACACTGCACAACGAACTTCATCGCAATGAAACGTTGCAAACGAAACAAAAGAAAAACCCATGGATATCGCGTGAGGTCCTGCAAGCGACGCGTAAACTAAAAAGACTTAGACATACTATTAAAAGAAAAGAGCCAAATCAATCTCTGAAAGACAAACTGGCCTCCGCTCTCACTTACTTCAGAGGAAAGTAAAAAACGCAAAGCATCACTTTCTCAGCACAACAGTCCCCAACTTCATTACCAACAATCCACACAGGTTTTGGAAATACTTTCGTCCGCGTTCAGATGTGTCACCTGAACGGTCTCTAGAAGATAAAATGGCTCGGGCGAACACATTCAACAACTTTTTCTTTTCAATTTTCACTTCAGGTAATGGCTTACTTCCCCCCTATCCTGTCTGCCTAAAACCATCGCTTCATTAAACATTACTAATGCCGGAGTTCTTAATCTATTGCTTAATCTCGACACCAGGAAATCTAATGGGCCAGATAATATTGTCACGTGGTAGTGGCAGTGAAGAAAGCAAATCGGTGAATGGCGAAACTAGCGTTTTATTGGGCGAACTTGTGCCTACAGAAGCAAGTTACACTCAAAGGACAGCAATCGCGGCGAACACGATCGGCAGTTGTTGAAATCTGATCAGCCGGTCAAGCGCGTCAGCTTTTATACATCAGTTGTCAAATGTTCCAGAGTAATCACTGGGACCTACGTGTTGTCTACAAAATTCTGCGTCATTCGCGTCGCGTATACGTGCAATCAGATTACACAAGGTTCGGTGACACGGATGGAACCACCGATAACATTTCAGAAACTTCCGATACATGCAGGCGCGTCCTGCGCTGTGCAATAAGATTAGGCAGTGAAACGTGGTCGCCCGATATAGATAAACAAATACACGGGCCAATACCCTCCTTTTAAAAAGCATCTAACCGATCCTGCAAACAAACGAAAGTAATAAACAAAAACACCCGTAGCAAAGAAACAAGAAAATATGGAAATTCGTCAGCGTGCATAAAAGGGCTTTAGATGCACCACGTGAACCGCTTCACATCGTGTGCGGCGCGCCGCTGTGAATGCGGAATGCCGTCTGGCACGGCCTCATAGTCCAGTTCGCCAATATACGTCTGATGATCTTGTAGGGTCCGAAATAGCGTCGTAACAGTTTCTCACCGAGTCTTCATTGGCGTATCGGGGTCCAAAGCCAAACACGGTCGCCGGGCTGGTACTCAACGTAGCGCCGTCGGAGGTTGTAGTGTCGGCTGTCATTACGCTGCTGGATCTGGATCCGTAGGTGGGCGAGCTGTCGGGCTTCTTCGGCGCGCTGGAGATAGGTGGCGACGTCAAGATTATCTTCGTCGGTGACGTGCGGCAGCATGGCGTCGATGGCCGTCGTCAAGTTCCTGCCGTAAACCAGCTTGAACGGTGTGATCCGTGTTGTTTCTTGCACCGCCATGTTCTAAGCGAAGGTTACGTACGGCAGGACACCATCCCAGGTCTTGTGTTCCACGTCGATGTACATTGGTAGCATGTCGGCGAAGGTCCTATTCAGGCGCTCCGTAAGACCATTCGTCTGTGGTTGGTAGGCAGTTGTCCTCCTGTGCCTTGTCTGACTGTACTGCAGAATGGCTTGGATGAGCTCCTCTGTAAAGGCCGTTCCTCTGTCTGTGATGAGGACTTCTGGGGCGCCATGTCGCAGAAGGATGTTCTCGACCAAGAATTTCACCACTTCGGCTGCGCTACCTTTCGGCAGACCTTTCATTTCAGCGAAGCGGGTGAGGTAGTCTGTTGCCACGACGATCCACTTATTTCCAGTTGACTTCGGAAAGGGCCGTAACAAGTCCATCCCGATCTGCTGAAATCCTCGGCAAGGAGGCTCGATCGGCTGTAGTAATCCCGCAGGCCTTGTCGGTGGGGTCTTGCGTCGCTGACAGTCTCGGCATGTCTTAACGTAACGGGCAACGTCGGCGATCAGGCGTGGCCAGTACTACGTTTCCTGTAACCTCGATAGCGTCCGGGAGAATCCGAGCTGCCCAGCGGTTGGATCGTCATGCAGGGCGTGTAGTGCAACAATAAGGTAGTTCGCGCAGACTGGTGAGAAGTTCTTCTTTACTAGTAGGTTGTTTTGAAGCGAGAACGAAGACAATTCTCACTTAAATGCCCTGGGGACAATGTCAGTGTGGCCTTCCAAATACTCGACGTGGCTTTTTAGCTCCAGGCCTGCTCATTGCTGTTCAGTGAAGTCTTCTACGCTTATTATTCCAAGGGACGTGCCGTCATCCTCATCATCTTGGGGCGGCGGGTCAATGGGGCGCGTGGTAGGCAATTGGCATCAGAGTGTTTTCGTCTGGACTTGTAGGTTACAGTGATGTCGTATTCTTATAGTCTGAGGTTCCACCGTGCCAGCCGTCCCGAAGGATACCTTAAATTCGCTAGCCAACACAACGCGTGATGGTCGCTGACGACTGAATGGCCTGCCATATAGGTAAGGGAGAAATTTTGCTGTAGCCCAAACGATGGCGAGGCATTCCTTTTTGGCGTAAAATAATTGCCTTCCACTTTTGAAAGCGACCGGCTAGCGTAAGCTATCACCCCGTTCAAGTCCATTTTTCCTCTGGACTAGAACGGCACCGAAGCCTAGGCTACTGTCGTCAGTAGGAATTTCTGTATCGGCGCACTTGTTGAAGTGTGTAAGTACCGGTGGCGACTGCATGCATTGTTTGAGTTCTTCAAGTGCGTCGGCCTGCGGCGTTTCCCACTTGCACTCGACATCACATTTAGTTAGATGTGACTCATTGATGAGTGAAAAGTTCTTGACAAGCACTGTAGTAGGCACACATGCCAAGGAATCTACGCACTGCCTTCTTGTCGATGGGCTCCTGGAACTTTGTGATGGCGGCTGTCTTCTGTGGGTCGGGGCGGACTCCAGATTTGCTGATGACGTGGCCCAGGAACAGAAGTTCATAGTAAGCGAAGTGGCACTTTTCCGGCTTCAGAGTGAGCCCTGATGACTTGATGGCCTCCAGTACTGTCGCAAGTCGACTAAGGTGATCGTCAAAATTTCCGGCGAAGACGACGTCATCCAAGTAAATAAGACAGGTCTGCCACATCAACCCTGCTAATACCGTGTCCATGGCGTGTTGGAACGTTGTAGGCGCCGAGCACAGTCCGAATGACATGACTTTGAACTCGTAGAGGGCGTCTGGCGTGATGAAGGCGGTCGTTTCGCGATCTCTCTCGTCGATTTCTATTTGCCAGTAGCCAGGCTTGAGGTCCATCGACGAGAAACATTTGCCTGTTCTCCAGCAACGCGTAGCTGGTGAGGCAGGTCATCAATTATAACGCCAGGCTTCAACTTCAAAGACACACAACGCGTTGACGAACCGTTGTCCATGACTCCCTGAACGCGCCAGCGTACCTTAGCGACTTCCGTCACCGTTCCGTAGTGTGCAAAGGCTGTTCGCACATCTTCGTCCTGCACATGGTACAAACTCCAGTGGATCTTCATCCTCACGTCCTGGTTGTCGGGATCAATGACAATGCATCGTCGTTCTTTCACAGTGAATTCACGGGCTGAGAGCAGCTTCTTCATTCCTTCAACACTCTTGAACGTGATAGCCCACATGTGGTTCATTTGGTACGCCCCCAAGGCGACAACCTCGGGGAGCAGTGCCAAACGAACCAGTGCGTCGCGAAAATCCTTGACCTTGTAGGGCCTTGCTCTGACGTCGGCGTGCAAGAACAGCGTATTTCAAACAATTCGACTTGTTGGTAGCCACGGGAAAATAACTTCACAATCCTGGTCACTCGATTCAGCAAACCTCTTCCCACGGCTAAGCTGGGCCGCTGATACCGCTCCGTTAGAGCGCATGATGCGCACGTCCGTCACGCTCGGTGGCCGGAAGTGGAATCCCACCCACCACAGCCGGCGCGCAAAGGTTGTGGTTCAGTTCGGCAGCCAAACATAGGCGCTCTCTAGCTGTCAGGGCTCAGCGTACGAAACCTGGTAGGCTGTCACTAATAAGACTTATCTCTTTTGTAAGAATTGCCCTGTGTTTTGATGTCTTACTGATCCCCTGCAGCTTCCTGTTCACTAAAACATCCAGCACGGTTTGCGTCAGGTATAAAATGATGCGTACATTCGTAAAGGTAGGATAGACACGATAACTGGGGACAGAGCTATAGAGTACGGCAAACAAACAAACAAACAAACAAACAAACAAACAAACAAACAAACAAAGCATATAAATAGGACAAAAAAGGAAACGAAAAGAAACGAGCTTTCGTCTGTGGGAATCGTACTCGCGACACGCGTATTTCCCCTGCACTGACGTTTTCGCGCCAGTAGAGGTCGGGTGTTCTGCCACATGCCTTGGACGTTTTTTTTCTTTATTTCCGGATTTCATCAATTATACGTCACACAAGAATTCGTATCTCTGAATTCAACATAACTTTTAGTAAAGCAATGAAGGGGGCTAGTTGGTGAACGTTCATGGTTATACTGCGCTCAGTTTTACAAACACGATACTAAGGAAGGACAGGACGTGGACGGACGAAGCGCTTCGTCCGTCCACGTCCTGTCCTTCCTTAGTATCGTGTTTGTAAAACTGAGCGCAGTATAACCATGAAATCAACATAACTGTACACATGTCGATACAGACTAAAAAACGGGACTTTCAGCTCGTCCCGTGTAGCTTGGTTAGTAAGGTTTAAGCTTCAATAACTTTTCAGTTATGGGCAACCATTCAGGTGGCTCGTTAAGAGCCTTTAACACATCTCTAACATATGAAATACTTTCAGCAAAATATATTTTGGCTGGCTTGGGATCAACAAGCTCGTGTCTGAAATCTATTCTTGTTTTTCATACACTGTGCATTGTAACCAACATCACGACATCATATAGCACGTCCTCTGTTTGCGCAAATGGCAAGAACCGAATTCCGAATGGCGTTAGCGGAAAATCCATTTTAAGCGTCCTCTGCATGTAGGACATCCCACAAGAAAATTGAATCGGAGCAATCTAAGAAAATATGTTCCATTGTTTCTGGCTTGTTACATATCATACAATTTACACCCCAAGGCAGATAGATACCTTTTTCTTTTAACCATGGTTTAACAGGGATTGTGCCACTGTGCAGTAAAAAGCAAAACGTTTTAGTTGACGCTCTAATTGGCATTTTGAGCACGTTTCAGTACATCCCGTTCGGGTCCTAATGCATACTCTGCACGATATAAAGGTACAGGACATAGCACATCAACTAAATCCTTATACAATTGGTTTTTGCTTGCTGATGACAAATAATCTATCGAAATATGCACTTCAAGAAAACGAGCAGCATAAACAACTTCTTTCAAGAATCCTTTTGCCGCTGCATGCGGTGCTCAAGATGAGGATACAATGTACTGTGGTAGTGCATCACGCACGCACACTTGCATGAGCATCCCCCCGTGAAACATATGCCGAGTCTGAAAAAATTATCGCTGATCATTGCTTACAACACCTGGAAATAGCCTTGGATCTCAAAGTAATAGAGCGCGTCCGCCGGCTTGGCCGTCATACCCCAAACCATCTACGCCCTATCATTGTCAAATTCATATCATCCAAGACAAAAGAAACTATGCTATCTAAAGGGCCCAAATTTAAAGGAACGAAATTAAGTGTAGGCGAACATTATACCCGCCGCGTCCAAAATATTCGAAAGCACTTGGTTGCATTTGCAAAAGAAACAACTAATAAATTCTTCATATCGGGCCCAAGCGCTACTTCTTCGACGAAACGACAAACACAGTGAAGGAAATCGCGTAGCAGATAACTTTCCGGCTCTGATCCCCACAATGCCCTCTATCAGCTTGTCATCCTAGAACCAACTCCCGAACCACCCTTTGCCTTTCCGTCATTTTCACAAATATACGCAGCTTCCTTCCCAAACGAGACCTTGTATCTAACCTTGTATCGTCGTCCGGAAGCAGCATACTTGTACTGACAGAAACATGGCTCAAGGAAAAATCAGTGATTCTGAAGTTCTGCATGATTTGCCAAACTTTCGCCTCTTTCGCGGTGGGCGGTGTTTTAGTCGCCGTTAATCGAGAACTACCATTCTCGCTTGTCAACATCACATCTCACCTTGAAATTATGTGATTCATTTGCCGCACTGCGCCAATAACAACACTGATTGGTGTCTGCTATCGACCGTCACACAATAGCCCTGACTTCCCCCGTGAGTTTAACAGTGTTTTGCTACAATTAACGACTAGGTATCCAAGCGCACGAATTATTCTTGTCGGTGACTTTAACTAACCTTCCATAAACTGGCACCAACCTCACGTTACCGTTTCTCAAGAGCCTCGAGAATTTGTCGATGTATGTCTCAATTTTAATTTTTCACAGCTAATAACTGAGCAAACACGCATCACAGAGACTTCACAAAACATTCTTGATCTCATTCTAACTAGTCATCCTGAGACCTTAGCTTCTATTACTTACCCGAGGGAAATCAGTGACCATAAAGTTATTCACGCGTCATTTAAGATTACTCCCGTTCAAAGGAAAGTGTCCAAAAAACAATAAAGTTTTACGATAAGGCCGACTACGTAGCATTAAATAATGAATTAAACTCCCTCTTATCCACTTTTGAACTTCACTTCCATCAGCATACAGTCGACGAAAACTGGTCAATCTTCAAACGCAAAATTAGTGATCTAACGAGCAGATATATTCCAAAGTGCACTATCAACTCTGATTCTCAAAATCCTTGGTTCAACAAAACGCTCAAAAGTCTCAAAAATAAAAAGCAGTGGCTGTACCGTGCAGCTAAACTTAGACCCAGCTCTTCTGCATGGGAAAAATACTACAGCGCTGAAGATGCGTACTGGGCAGCAGTGAAAAGCGCGAAACGTTTCTTTCTTCACAACGACTTACCCAAAATGATAACAGCTAACCCGAGAAAATTTGGGAACGTGATAAATTCCCAGCAATCGCACGACATCACCCTTACTAACGATAACGGCGACTCTGTTAGTGATGCTCAGTGTGCAGATATATTTAATACTGCCTTTTCATCAGTATTCACGAAAGAACCTGAAGATACATTCCTTTCACTACCCTCCATTACTGAACTAGCAATGCCAGCCATAATTTTTCATCCAAATGGCATTTCGTGCGCAATCGACAAATTGAAAATTTCATCATCAGCCGGAAACGACGAAATTAACCCGAAGTTTCTGAAAAACACTAAGGACATTTCATCCAAGTTTTTATGCTTGTTTTCTCAGTCACTCGCCACAGGTATCATCCCAGAAGACTGGAAGATGGGGGAAGGTCGTTCCTGTTTTCAAATCAGGTAACAGAGACTCTCCACTAAACTATCGCCCCATTTCCCTGACTAGCATCCCTTGTAAACTAATGGAACACGTCATCTATTCCCAAATAATGCAGCATCTAGATTCCATAAATTTTTTCACTCCATCCCAACATGGATTTAGAAAAGGCTTATCATCTGAGACACAGCTTGCCATCTTTCTTCACGATCTTCATTCCAACCTTGATGCTAACTTACAAACTGACGCCATCTTTTTAGACTTTGCCAAAGCATTCGATAAGGTACCTCATCAACGTCTACTCTTAAAACTTTCTAGACTAAACTAGCATCGAGAAATTATTGCATGGTTGAAAGAATTCCTCACACATCACAGTCCGTTGCTATTAACTACTCCTCTAACCGTCTACCAGTCACATCGGGCGTTCCTCAGGGAACTGTCCTTGGCCCCCTCCTATTCTGAATTTATATTAATGATCTACCACAAAATTTATCATGTCATGTCCGTCTGTTCGCCGACGATTGCGTTATTTATGCCCCAATTAATAATACCGCTGATCAAGAATCCCTTCTGGGCAATCTTAACCGCATTCAATCATGGTGCAATCACTGGCTGATGATACTTAATCCCAATAAGTGCAAGCTCATGTCTTTTCATCGTCGTCACAACCCGCATTTATTTACTTATAAGATTTCCGATTCTCCTGTCGAACTTGTCCCGTCCTATACTTACCTCGGCATCACTATCAGCAATCACTTATCATGGCGCGAGCACATAACAAAGCTAATATCATCCGCGAATAAAAAACTAGGCTTTCTTAAACGTCATCTTCACGACGCCCCTCAAAATGCAAAGCTACTTGCTTATAAATAATTAGTCAGGCCAAAACTTGGGTATGCATCCGCCATCTGAAATCCACAGCAAGCTTACCTCATCGACTCCTTAGAAGCTGTGCAAAACAGAGCCGCCCGTTTCATTCACCGCTCATACTCATCCTATATTGGTGTTTCATCTCTCAAGCTACAGTCCCAATTATGCACTCTTTCCCTCCGTCGCCGTATTTCTAGCCTGTGCTTATTTCACAAATTTTATTCTTCCCAGCTCAAACAGCAGCCATACATCTGCGCACGCCATCACGCACGTCTCGCCGAATTGGTCATCCGCTGAAAGTCTCACGCCAACGTGCCCGTGCGACTACATTTTCCAAGTAATTTTTTCTCCGAATAGCAAGCGACTGGAACGACCTTCCCCATGAAATTGCAGCCATCACCTGTCCATCAACCTTCCTAGAAAAAGTTACATCCCACCTGTCATCATGAAAAAAATGTTTTACTTTCTCATGTTAACCCCACCCCTTATGTAAAACCCCCTACAGGGGGTCTTTAAGGAAATAAAAATGGAATGAAATGAAAGCCATCACTTTGATCATGCAAGAAAAAATATCGCGAAACAACTTGCTTAAGGAACAAGCGCGAAAGGCCAAGCCCACCTTTCTTGACAGAATGAAACAGATTTACCCTGCCGGTCCTCTCCCAAGTGGATCTCAAGATAAAGATAGCAAAAATTCTATGGATCTTTTGCGCACACGTTCGTGACATGCATAGCACCTGTAGCATATAAAAAACTTTCGCCACGAGAAACATATTGCAAACTGTTGCGCGTGCAAATATCGACAGGTCGCATGTGCCCCACTATGTTGTCTGTCTCCTAACGTGTTCTACTTGATCAGTCCACTGTTCGGTATTTTCCTGATAACACCCTAAAAGTACGACAAAATAATTGGACGGAGAAGTGGTAAAGTTGATCCCCTCAAGCTATTCTGGTCTAGAATCCCACTCCCCATCCCAAAACCCTAGACACTTTTTCCAACAAATGGCACTTCCAGTGATCTACAGAAGGCTCTTGCGTCACTGACTGCCTCTTGTATGCTCTCTTTATTTTCACAAAAAAATCGCGATGTCGTCTGCATAGGCCAAAACCTTTATTTTATGCGATAAAAGCTGGTAACCCGTTATTTTTTCATTGCTCAACACTCTTAAACAAAAGGGCTCTAAGTAAATTGCAAACAACAAGGCTGAGGCGGGACATCCTTGAAGGACACGAACTATATATAGCTCAGCGCAGAGCTATATCTGCGCTGAGTTTCCTGTTAATTACGAGTTTAGCCTGGTAATTACTGTATGCCATTTTCACACCGTCTCGTATTACCGCTCCTACATTGACGTAATCCAACACTGCAAAAAAGTATGTTATGACACACCCTGTCAAATGCTTTTTCCATATCTCACTGAATCATGACTATGTATTGTTAAGAACGGCCAGCTGCAGTGCAAGTTTTGCCGCCCAGTTGCGACTGTGGCGGCAACTTTCCGGGAGCGTCGCCGCACACCTCTAGCCACGGCGTGACCAAGTCGACTGTGTGTGAACAACAATACGTCCGTCCTCGACTCTCCGTCGCTGGAGCAGAGTTTGACGAAGTCGCCATTGTAACTAAACGGGCTCGGCGGACCAACTATTGTTACTGAGCCGCGGGAACGTCTACTGACACCCCTTCCCACGCGCCGACCAAGACGCCAGACAATGGGCGGCCGGCGGCCGCACTGCAGTTCGGGGAATAAATGCCCCTACGGTGCCTCGTTCTCCCCTACGGTGCCTGGTCAACTCGCCTACGGTGCTTGGACGGCCGTTTCCGTCACCTGGGTATTGGGAGAGGACCGAGTGTTTAAATACCGCTGTTGTGTGGCTGCTCAGGACACACTCACTCAAGCAGTCATGTTAGACTGATGTACTTTCTCAAACAGTCATGTTAGACTGATATAAATACTGTAAATAAACCCATATTCCTCGTTCTCGATGAGAAGCAGTCCTTCCCTTCATCAACGTCCTCAGCGTGGATAAGTTGGACGACGGCATGGGCCAGCTACCTTCTAATTCATGCCCGACTCCAATCTTGACAACGGATCACGAGCGATGGGATTGAACCCCCAATCATAACAGTATACGGCCATATGACGCATCACAGCACTTTAAAAATGTTCTTGCCGTATGAATATTGTTAAAGATACTTCTTCCTCTTATTCCACACGTTTGGTGCGCACCAACAATATCGGTAATGGCTGTTTGAAGTCTCCTTGCAATAACCTTTTAATCCACATTTGTGAGACTTATGGGCCTATAATTTTCTACCGACTCCAATCTTTCAGGGTCTTAAGTTTTCAGTATAAGTATAATATGGCTTTTCCTAAAAGACATGGGCATCATATTCTAACACATTATATTATAACGTCATATTCCTCCGTTATAATACGGTGAAGCATTTCTGAAATTTCTGCTTTGAAAAACCTATAAAAGGCAGCCCCGATGCCATCTGGTCCAGGTGACTTGCCGTTGCTGAGGACCTCAATCGCTTTCTGAACTTCTATTGCTATTGGCCTTTTAAGACCGATTTTAACGTCCTCATCCAGTATGGGCATAAGTGACAGAAAATCTTCTACAAAAGGATGTTGCACTTATGCTTCGCTGCCCAACAAGCTCCGATACCGTTCAAGGAAAGCCATTCTGGTCCTACGAAACCATGCCACGATACCATATTTTTTTTATCTCCTCTTTGGTAGCATACCTCTTTTCTTCAGCCAGCGCGCGTTTGGTGGGTGTTTCTCCCACCAAGAACCGTTCCGCACGTGCCCTTACCACGGTGCCCTTATATCTTTCCTCAGCAATGCATTCCATCTGTCTTCTCACTTCTTTAACTTCTTTTGTAAACAATCCCGGTATCGTGCTACCTGCATTTAAAAGACAGTCAAGTGTGACCTGTAGCTCGTTTTCTTTTTGGTTTTCTTTGTATCGTAGGATGCTTGACCTCTCAATTGCGCACATTTTTACTTCAGTTTTAAAATTCTCCCAAACCGCGGTAAAGCTTGTGGTATCATTAATCAGAGCTTCTTTGCAGTTTTGGCTTACCAGTTTAACAAACACTGTGTCTTTCAAAAGGTTTTCATCTAATTCCCACAGGTCCCAATTGAACACACTTTTTTCTTTTTTTACCTATTTGGAACATTACAAGACTATGGTCACTAAAGCTAACGTGTTTCACTATGCAGTTGCTACAAAAAGCCAAGATACTTTAAACGTACACGCGATCTAGCAAGGCTTTGAAGCTGAAAGTGTGTGAACTGCGCAAGATTTCCGCGAAGAACATCACCAGCGTCCACAAGGTCACAGTCCTCTGTTAAACCACGAAGCTGTAGTGCACTTTTGTCACGAACTGGATTATTACTAACCATGTCTTCAGGCATGCAAACGCAGTTGAAGTCACCAAGTAACCCGACCATTCTGCCATACTATAAGAAATTAGCTACGTAAACAAGAAAGTATCTTCTGTCACAACATGTATTAGGTGCGCATACAAAATATTTCGCCATTTTTGACCATGCAGAGAAAAATCACGAAGTGCTAATCTGCCATTTTGTGAAGTTAATAATACCAATAGACCGTTTTAAAAAGATGGCACATCCTCCCGACTTTCCAATGGCATGGCATACACAAACATTAAAATTTGCTTTATAATTATCAACCATTCGGTCAGCCTGCTCCTCGCTCTCAATTTTTGACTTTTGTAAAGCTAAGATGTCGATATCATTTGCAATTAACAGTCGCTTTAACTGTACTTGTCGCTTTCTTGCCGTTAACCCTCTTACATTTAGCGTACCTATCCGAAGCGCTGACGTTGATTTAGAAAACATTGAATGCGAGCGGTCAAGCCGACCGCAGTGTGATGGGTTCATGATTCCGGGACCCAGACTCACAGTCTCTCGCCGCTCCACAAGAAGTGGTCTCACTGTGTGATGCGAAGCCGAAGCGTGTTCCTTGGCGGCACACATTGTCGACACACAGCGCTGCTCGTCCGACCCCAGTTCAACCGCAAAGTGTTATTCCAGTCAGCAACCCCGTCAACGCTGTCGGTGCCGTCCTTTTGTCTGGCGGCACGTTGGGTTTCACGTTAGCGAACTTTTTCTGGTGACTGCCGTCTTCGGGAGCGGTTCACCGTTGCAGTCTTCGCCTCGCTTGCCGACGTCTTGATTCCGTTCACGCGGCCTCTTTGAGAAGTGCCGCTTTTGCCTCCGTCTTTGTCGACGTCTTCCTTGCTAGGCTCGAACTCGTGGGTTTCCATGGCGGTCGCAAGAACGCTTGTGTTATCAGAGACTTTATCATCTTCTGCTGTTTCTTGTAGCTCATTGGCTTTGCTTGTCCTCGCTGTAGTCCTTTCCTTCAGCGTTTTTAAAGGAGGGTTGCGTTAATGGCTTGCCGCCAGAGCTTGATGCATCCCCATCATCATCATCATCATCATCATTTATTATTCCCTTAAGGGTCCCTTCGGGGACATTACATAAGGGGGGGGAAACAGCGATGTGAAAGAGCCATACATCAGCTCAAAAAAAAAAGAATGCAAACAAAGGCAACAGAAAAATAATAAATTGTAGAAAACATCAGGTATAAACAAAACATTGGAAATATCTCAAACTGAATAGCAATAAATTGAAAGAAAAGTGTACACGTAAATGTGGAACATGCTAAACGTAAGTGGCAAAAAAGAAGAAAAAAAGAAAAGGAAAAATAGGCGATGACACAAGCAAGACGGATTGCTGGGAGAGGTAACGTGAGGAAAAGTGGCTATTTTGAGTTGAAATGGTCTGATATTAACTGTCTAAATTTGGAGGGATTTGACTCTAAAACCACGGCTTCGGGAAGATTGTTCCATTCTTTTATGGCGATGGGGAGGAAGGATTTGTTGAAGGCATTGGAAGAACCATGCAAACGCTGTATACTAAGGGAGTTAAACAAACGGTGAGATGAGCGTATCGGAGCTTGTAGTAAGTTCTCGCGCAGTGCAGGAAAGTTAAAGTATAATTTATGAAACAGACAGAGCATTGCCAGTTTCCGGCGGAGTGCCAGGGGTTCGAGTCCGAGAGTCAATTTCATGTCAGGAACGCTGTCCCAAGGTGAGTACTGGGAAGTTATGAAGCGGGCTGCCCGGTTCTGAATGGCTTCGAGCGACTGAATCAAGTAAGCCTGGTGAGGGTTCCATATGGGTGAGGCATACTCCATTTTAGAGCGGACGTATGTTTCGTATGCTAGTTGCCTGATGGATGGAGGGGACATAGCCAGAGATCTTCGGATGAAACCAAGTGTTCTGGAAGTGTTAGCACAGAGCTTCGTGATATGGTCCACCCAAGTTAGCTTGTTAGTTATTTCGACTCCTAGGTAGCTGTATGAGTTTGTTACTGATAGCGCCGTGGAGTTCAGCGAGTACGGGAAAAGGGTAGTGGAACGTTTACGTGTAATGTGCATGCATTTACATTTTGAAATATTAAGCTGCATAAGCCAGTCAGAACACCATTTCTGGATGTTGTTTAGGTCGTCTTGTAAGGATTCCTGGTCGGTATTGTAGGAGATGCGGCGGTATATGACACAATCGTCCGCAAAAAGACGGACAGATGACAAAATCCCAGATGGCAGGTCGTTGATGAAAATTAGGAAGAGAAGCGGAGCAAGGACGGAACCCTGGGGAACACCAGAGATAACGTCAGTAGTTTTAGACGCATGGCTGGCGATGACTGTGAACTGTGAGCGGTTAGTTAAAAAACAGCGAATCCAGGATAAGACAAGAGGGTGGAGTGACAAGCATGCAAGTTTACACAATAGACGTTGGTGAGGAACGCGGTCAAATGCTTTTGAAAAATCTAAGTAGATGACGTCTGTTTGGAATGAAGAATCTAAATTAAGGTGAAGATCGGTTGTAAATTCGAAAAGTTGGGTTTCGCACGAGAAGCCTGCCCTGAAACCATGCTGCTTGGGAAAGAAGAAAGAATTGTGATCGAGGTGATTAGCAATATGGGAGTAGAGTATATGTTCGAAGAGCTTACATGAGATGCATGTTAGTGAAATGGGACGATAATTAGAGGGGTCAGCACGGTCGCCGCTCTTAAAAATTGGCACAACCTTGCTTGATTTCCAGTCATCCGGAATTTGACTGGTATTGAGGGACTGGGTAAAGATGAGTTGCAGGATTTGGCTTGTGAAATGTTTCGTGCCTTTAAGTATTTTAGCAGGAATGTTATCAGGTCCGGGTGAAGTGGACGGCTTGAGGTTATCAATGAGCTTTGAAATTCCCTCAGATGTGATGGTTACGGGTGGCATTGGAATAAAATTTAGGCTCGGTAAAATAATGCTCTTATCCGCTGGCTCGTGGGTGAAAACTGAGGTGAAGTAGGAATTCATCGCGTCTGATCGCTCGCAAGGGGGAACGTCTGTGCCGTCTTGTCTTTTTAAAGATATGTTATAGGAGCTGTTTTTGTTGGGCTGTAGCAAATTCCAAAATTTCTTGGGATTAACACGCAATATTTCTAGAAGATCGTGACTGTAGAATTTTCTTTTGGATGACCGCAATAATCTAGTGTATTCGCGAAGGATGCCGAAGTATGTTTCCCATTTTACAGGTGATTCAGAGTTATTGGCATTACGGAAGAGGCGCTTCTTTTTTCGTGATAGCTTACGCAGCGAGTTAGAATACCATGGCTTAGTGGAATCCCCGCGAATGCAGATGACTGGGTCGTAGGCGTCTATGAGCGATTAGATTTTGTGCTTAAAAAGACACCAATTTTCGTTCACGAATCTGGTAGCCATGGACGCTTGAAAGGTGGTGAAAAAGTGTTCGAGGTCGGAGTTTATGCTCGCGAAGTCAGCCTTACTATAATCACGGATGTATTTGATGGACGGTTGACGGGGGGAGATTTCAATCATCAGGTTAAAGAACAAAAGATTGTGGTCACTCAGCCCACTGCAACATGAAAAGGACTGAATTAGCTCAGGACTGGAAACAAGAATGAGGTCAAGAATATTTGAGCCTCGTGTTGGCTTGTTTACTACTTGGGAAAGGTTTGAAGTGAGGACCATTTCAAGGAAATCTTTAGATTGGCGAGATGACGCAGTAAGAGCCTCCCAGTCGATGTCCGGGTAGTTAAAATCACCGCAGAGTATTAGATTGGCATGAGGAAATCGGGATTGCAAGTCTTGAACTACAGAGTGAAGGTCCGTAATAAAAGAATGATCCGTGTCAGGTGCTCGATAACATACAATTAGTATATTGGTACAAGAGGGAAGGCAAATTTTCAGACACATTATTTCGCTGTGGCTGCTTATCTCGAGTAAAGTGGATGAATAAGTTGAATTCACAAGAGCAAGAATGCCGCCTCCCCGGCGATCTACTCGATCTCGCCTGTAGATATGAAAGGACCGGTTGCTGTGGAGCAATTCTGAATCGTTAATATCAGGTGTTAGCCAAGATTCAGTAAATAAAGCGATGTCAGTTCTATGGTCTTCGAGGACGGCCTCAACTGTTTCTTTTTTTGGCAGGTAGCTTCTTATATTTGTCAGTAGGACAGAAATTTTGTTAGTTTTAGCTGTGCGCAGGCATTCTGACAGCTGGACCTGCGGCAGGGAAGTGTCGCACGGCACCCGCGTTGACCGCTATGAATGAAGTTCTACAACGGCATCTGTTTCGGCGTTGTAAGTGAAAAGTTTTCTGCCGATAACCAATTTATCAAAGCGGATCTTGAATGAAGCGTTAGTTTGTTGGCCATACGAAAAAAGCTTTTTCCGGTCTAGCCGAACTTTAGCAGAGTAATCCTCACGAACTGAGAATGGGGTTTCTTTAAGTTTCTGTCCTGCAACGAGAATTCTTGATTTATCTTTGAAGTGTGCAAGCTTAACTATTATTGGGCGGCCTGGTCCATGAGGTGTCACGGTGTCATTTCTAACGGACCCTGCTACGTTGGCGTAGCTGCGCACACACTGGGTCTCGTCGTGGCCGTAACGACGACAGAGCCCGCAGCATGGAACTCGGCACTCGCGCCGTATGTGACCGGTGCCGTGGCACCGGAGGCTGAGCGGTGGTCTCCAGGCACGTACCCAAGGGGGGGGGGGCAGGCCCCCCCCCGAAGTTAAGCCAGGGAATGGGCGTGCGCATTCAATGTGGAAGGAGAAGAGAGTGATACTACCGATACAGAGAACTGTGTTTATGGCTGTACAGAAATCGCAAGACAATGTGCCCAACAATGATGAATAAATAAGTTTAATAATCCTGCACAACTTATAATATATATCATTGATAAGCAATTTGCATAACTACACAAGGCACACGTATAGCATAACCACAAGCTAACCAAAGCATATCCATAAGTGAAACCGTAAGCATAACCATAGGTGAAATCATAAAGCATAACCATAAGCTAAACCGTAAGCATAACCATGGGCTAAATCATAAAGCATAACCATAAGCTAAACCATAAGCATCACCGAACCTTTTCGCTTCGAGATATCGAGGCTTCACCTTAGCTAAGCCCCGGCCAATTTTTTTTATCACTCCTTCTGGATGGCGGTAGTTATCGGCATCTTCTGGGGTGTGAAGGCCAGTTTTCCCACCGATTCGGTGCCCGCGCGATTAAATCAAGATCAATTCAGTTGTCACAATCTATTACAGGTCGTAGCACTTTTCTTTTATATTTCTCTTCTAGCTCTCACATAATATATGTCACCATCTATTGCAGCAGGCAGGGCGTAGTTTATTGTTTTAATTATAGCATTTTACTTATAATGCCCAACACCATTTTTATTTCGCCATCTATTCAACGATCACGCACAACGCTGTTGCTTCGTTAGTTCAACCTTCTTTGTTTAGACTGATCCAGGGGCCAGGAAAGGGAAAGGGATTCATAGTCAGCTGGTCTGTATGCTTGTGGAACGAGTTGTGGCCGGAGAAAACGACAATTGCGTTTAACTTTTCCTTTTGCTTCATTATTTCCTCGAGTGACGGCTCGCCGCGACGCTGGCAGATCCTCGGAACCATATATCCGCGATATGCGTTAGATAAGGTGGAAAATAATATATTGCGAAACATCGTTCAACTTCAGACATTGCAGTAACCGTTCAAACCATAAGCAATATGACTGTCACCCGTTACCTCGTCTGATTTTTCCCTAATTGTACAGCACTTTTCGAGAAAATTGGCAACTGGAAGCAAGAGTCGCAAGGAAATAAGAAATTAAGCTATCTACTAAGGGAGAAAACCAAGGTGACAGCCAAACAGGGAGGAAAAGCGAAAACTGTTTGTAAAAATATTCATTAATCAACATCTTTTTATTTAAAAAGGAAGTAGAGAAAACGCCGCCGGATATGGAGAATAATACCGTGTGTTTTCAATGACGCTTCCACAGTTATCAGTCGAGCCACCTGACGTAGCCACTTCCCTGTTGTGCTAATGGGAGTGTTTTTCTAAAACCTTCCGTGGTGGGCGCAGTACGTCTAGAACGGCAGCGTCCTGCTCTCTACGCGGTTTTACGGGACTCGTGACCACGCATCGTTACGTAACTTCCCAAATAACAACACGAGTCGGTTTTGGCCCTTGGAAGAGCAGTAAACGAGGGATCCAAAAGAACTGTGATTGTTGCAAAAATATTAATTTCTCTGTAATTCTTCCAGAGCTAATTAAAAAAAACGCTACTAGAAATCTTTATTTTGCACTTTCGCTTGTTAACTTCTTCTTGGCAAGGTTCTTCCTGCCCATCTTTCATGCGCGAGTCCATTTGATGTGGTTTGCTGTTTGCCACGTAAAGAAGAGGTGTATCTCACAGGCGTACCTGTGAGATACGCGTTATTTCAATTCTCTTTTGCGGGTTTAATGGTATTTATGGCGAATTATTCACATTTGTACTAGTAAATGTACCCTCCCACTCATTTGCATAGAAAAGTTACCTTGGGTTGCCTCCCCCCCCCCCCCGCAAGAAAAATCCTGCTATGTGCCTGGTGGTCTCCCTGGTACTTGCACTATAGTGCGTAGTCTTCTCCGATGCGGAGCTAGACGCGTGTGAGAACCCTTGTCATTACAGCCTGCCACACGCCACTTCTCCCTCGATATATCGCTAATAGTGCCGCAGGGTGCCAGGGCCAATACAGGTTCATCCTGATGTCTTGGTTGCAAGGGTCTATCACAACACACCGGTGCTCCTTAACACTGAAGGCTGGGGTTGACAAAATCTTCTGATTGGCTTTTCCGTCTTTGAATGTTATCGCTCACACGTGATTCATTTGATAGGCCCCTAGGGCCACAACTTCCGGCATGAGCTGCAGACGGTCTAAAGCATCTCGGAAATGTTCCACATGACATGACCTTGCCTTTACACCAACGTGCAAAAAAACAGTAGTCGTAACGGTCGTACCTGAAGGCAACTGCGGTAAAATGATCTGGTGTTCCTGCGATGTCGTATCGTTCAACCTGATGCCGCGACCCAGCTGGGCCGCTGTAACCGCCCCTGAGGAGCAAGACATTCTGCGTCCGCACCGTACGGTAGCCGGAAGTAGAATCCACATCATCATCATCATCATCATCATCATCAGCCTGGTTACGTCCACTGCAGGGCAAAGGCCTCTCCCATACTTCTCCAACAACCCCGGTCCACATGCCGTGGACTATAGCTTCTCAGATGGGTGGCTGTTGCACGGCGGACACGGTGATCTCGTTGTCACGCCGCTCGCGTCGTCACCGCGATTCGCATCTAGCCGCAGCGGGCGGGCGCACAGGGCCCCGAGTCCACCCGCCACAGCCGGCGCGCAAACGTTGCGGTTCAGTTCGGCAGCCGAACATAGGCGCTCTCTAGATATCAGGTCTCAGCGTACGAAACCTGGCAGCCTGTCACTAATAAGACTTATCTCTTTTGTAAGAATTGCCCTGTGTTTCGGCGTCTTAATGATCCCCTGCAGCTTCCTGTTCACTAAATAATTACGTGGACCTTAGAAAACGCTGTCAAGATCTATGACGTCACATGTAGCTGGTGCGGGAACTTCAAGGGTGCGTCGCCATCCTTCTTTTGTCATTGCGCTTTTTCTGTCTTACTAAGCGTGTTAGCGTGATAAGAGTGATGTTTTTGATATCGTAGAAGGGTAATTTACCGATACATAAGAAATGACTTTTCTATTTAGTGTCCTTTATGACGTATTTAATCCTACTTGTCCCTGTTCTCACAAGCACCTTCAGCAGTTTCCGAAAGTCTAGTGCGTTTCATAGCGCTTGGATGGTACCATGGGTAACACCCGTACACAGATTGGGTGCTGGAAGTGCATTTACAAGCTACCGGCCAATAGCTATCCTCTGCGCTGCTTAAAAAGCGTCGGAATCTCTATATCATTCCCTGATTTCAGTTACGCCTAAGAATATTTTAATAGATGAACAGCATGGGTGTGTACCAAGGCTCCACAACAACAGACTTGGTCACATTTACGACCCATCTTACCAGTGTGGTACATAGCAGGGGCCTTTTAGACGCTCTTTGACCTAATTAATGCATTTTATGTAGCTTGCCATTAGCTCGACATTGGAAAGCTCACGCAAATGGACATACCTGCTTTCATCACTGCCTTGGCGTCAGATTAGCTAAGCAATAGATCTTGTTTTATTGGCATTAATGGACAGAGTTCTCTTAACTATGAGGTCACTAGCGGAGTTTCTCAAGTATCTGTTCTTGACCTTCTTCTCTTTCTGATGTTCATGAGTGACATTTCGTCAACCATTCAAGATTCATCAATCCTTCTCATGCTTACGACTCAAAGCTATTGAAAACTGCCAAAAGTGCTCACTACTACAATGACCTCTGCTATCTGGCTGTTGGGGCTTGTTGGTACAGCATATCGGTGATACGGTGTACCATAATAATTGATTGATTGAGTAATCGATTGCCTGTTTCTTGATTTTTCGAAGGCATTCGACCGTGTCGCACATTCTCGCCTAATATCAAAACTCTCTGCACTCAAATTGGACTGTCCTACCTTGTCATGGCTCCGAAATTTTCTGTCTAATCGTCAACAGTTTACTATTGCAAATAACTACTCTTCCTCCGCAAGAGACATTTCTTCTGGTGCACAACAGGGTAGTGTCCTCGGTCCCTTGCTTTATCTAATCTTTATTAACGACGTACCTCAAAATTTGTCATCCACCATAAGAATATTTGCCGACGACTCCATAATTTATCGCACAATTAAAAATTCAGATGATCATCTCGTTCTTCAGCAACACCTTCAAAAAATTATTAGCTGGTGCAATAAATAGCTAATGACTTTAAATACCTCAAAATGCAAATCGGCAATATAACTATCTAGGAGTTCTATCCACATCGAATCTTTCTTGGACAGAGCATATCGCGTCCATTTCAGCTAACACCTCCAAATCGTTGGGGTACTTGCGACGCAACTTAACAAATGTTCCTTCATATGTTCGCAAGCTAGCTTACCTAACCCTCGTTCGTCCCAAGCTCGAGTATGCATCTCCCATTTGGTCCCCTCACCAGAAATACCTCAGTGAAACGCTAGAACGGATCCAGAACAGAGCAAGCCGCATCATCATAAACGATTACAGCTACCAGTCTAGTGCAACACGAATAAAAGTTTAGCTTTCATCACAATCCTTGAGCACTCGCGGAGACCATAGCCTTTTATCACTGTTCCACAAATCCCTTCACTCCACTCGAACACCCGCATGCTTGAAAGGACCCTACTCCATGTCATATAGGCTACATAATCATTCCAGCTATGCCCGCCTTTACGGTTTTACAAATGCATTTCATTACTCTGCTCTTCCTCGTGCTATCAGAATATGGAATTCGCTCCCGGAGAGCATTGCATGCCGGTCAAACTACGATTCATTCCGTGATGCCTTGACTGAATACATGACTACAGAAATGGGAAGTTTTACGTTTGTCGCACAATGCTTTCTTGTACTTGCACTATCTTTTACAGCTTATTGTCGCATTATTACCGTTATGACGCTATGCTTACCATTCCGTTGGCATGTCGCCTTAGTAACTTTCCTGTCTTTCATTTTTCTAATTATTAATACTGCTTCACACTCTGGTCTTGTTAATTACACGACTTCACTGAAACCAATTTGTGTGATTTACTCTTTGTTATCATATTGTTTTCTTTTTTTCCCTATTGAATCGTTAACTAAATAATTCGTTTTCATCTCTGTTGCACTTTCGGTTGTAGCTTGTAAAGTGGTACGATTTATAGATGTCATATATTCTATGTATTTTCTATGTACTGCCCCCCTTACTCAATGCCTCACTTTGAAGCCTGTAAGGTATTCAAAAAAAATAAAAAAATATAAATTGCAGCGCAGATACAAACAAGGGCAAAAGAAACAAGAAGAGACGAGAGACGAGCACTACTCGCCTGTCGTCTCGCTTATTCTGTCCTTGTGTATATCAGCCCTGCAATTTAACTCTAAAAAGAAAATGTTCGCTCTCGAACTGGCGCAGAAACAATAAGCTACACTTAAATGCTTCCATAACTAAATGGTATTCAGTTATATGCGAAAAACACAGTATTTGCAATTTTCATACACCCTTCGGGATGATGCACTGCACGGCCTCGATGTAATGAAAGATATCGGTGAGTACTTCTACGAAACGCTAAGCTTTTGAGGCTAAATATGCGGAACAACGTGCCCTTCGAGCTCCTGGAATTGTTTTAACGCGACAGCGTTAAGGAGCTCGTGTCGCAGAAAAGCCGGCGTCGGTGTCGGCGTCGGCGGCGTTAGCCGTGAGCGATAAATCCCTGCAGGCACTTCATGAATAAAAAATTGGAGGACGCTTAAGCTTCGCCTTCAAGAGTGGAACGCGACAGCGTTCCCGTCGACCCGCCAAGGGGTGCAAGACAATGGGCTACGGCGCAGCGACTACGCGCCCCGCATCGGACGCTGTGAGCGTCGAGCAACGCAGCATTCGGCGCGACAACGAAATGTGCGCCTGAGCAAGCGACGCACGCCTGAGCCTTAGAAACAGCTCGTTTCTAAGGCAACACCGCGTTCACTAGAGGCGCTTTTGTACCGCTTTGAAGCATCGAACTCGTGGCTCAGTCATTCTTCTTCCGGCTACCGTTCGGTGCGGACGCGGAATCATGTGCTCCAGCGGAGCGGCGATAGCGGCCTCTGCAAGCCGCGGAAACAGGATTGAAGACAATGACGGTCAGGACTACGAGATCATTTTGCCTACATTGCCCACCGGACGTGTTGTGGTTAATACTGCTTTTTTTGCACGGCGACGTACGAGTTAGGCCCTACAGGGTTGAGGACTTCCGCGACGCCCTAGCCAACGCTGGTGCGCTTCCCGACGTGGTGGCGTTGGGGGCGTACCAAATCAACCATGTTTGGGCGGTGACTCTCAACAGCACCGAAGCAACTAAGAAGCTGGCCGCTCTCAAGGAACTGGAAGTAAAAGGACGCCGCTGCATTATCTTCGATCCAGATAACCAGCAGGTGAAACTACGGCTGCACTGGATGTTGCACGGCGTGGCGGACGACGACATTCGGACGGCTCTCGCTGCTTACGGCAGCGTATCCGAAGTGACCCGGGAGCGATGGCGTGTCTCAGGCGTCAAGGAGAAAGGGTCCACAACGAGGACCGTGCTCCTGAAGCTGAAACCCGGTTTGAAGGTCGATGACCTACCTCACCAGCTACGCGTTGCAGGAGAGTTGGCCCTTGTGGTGGCGCCTGGGCGGCCTATGCAATGCCTACGCTGCCGTGGTACGGGCCACGTTCGACGTGAATGCAAGGTGCCACGGTGCTCAAAATGCAGACGCTATGGCCACGTCGACAGCGATTGCGTCCGCACATATGCGGTGGCTACGGAGCCGGCATCGCAAGACAAGTCGACGGAGCTGCTGATGGACGTCGACGAGGCGGAGGAGGCAGTGAAAGGAGCCGAGGAAGTGGGCAAGCCAGTAGGAATGACCGACCCGTCGGGGCTTGCCAGTGGTGACACAAGCACGTCAAGCAACGGAGAGACGCACCCCGATGAGAAGGAATTGCCTGCCGGCGGTGACACAACCAAGTCAAGCAACGGAGAGACGCACTCCGAGGAGAAGAAATTGCCTGCGTCTCGGGCGAAGGCGTCGGAGAATGGGAAGAGCGTTCCGGCACCCAAAGTCGTCGAACCAGCGAACAGCTCGCCGAACGCGGACCCGAGCGGCGGCCGCGCAGTCAGCGTCTCCGCGCCAGCCAAGCGCCCTTATGGCCACACCGGCAACGAAGGGGATAAGGTGGCAGCCACCAGCGTCGAGGAGCCGCCTGCGAAAACAACTCAAGCCAGGCGGGCCAGTCTTCGGCAGCGACCTAACGTTTCGTCTGAGAGGCGAACCGGCGATACAGCACCTACGCTGCAAGGTTTGGAGCCTGCACAGGGTGGCTCCGGCATCAACGATGGCGTCTAGCCACGCGCTAGACGAAGAGGGTAAGCACCATGCTCTCGGCCTTTTCACTTCCTTGCGAAAATGACTCCTGCATCTCCGTTGAAGGTAGCTACACTTAATGTCAGGGGCTTGGCAGGAAAGAAAAAGCAAAGTCAGGTGTATCGGCTTTTAACGGAGCATGAGATTGATATATTGGCCGTGCAGGAAACAAAAGTTCACGGTGAGGAAGAGACCGGGAGCATGGTGCGACGTTTCACGTCTAGATTCTATGCTATTGTAAGCCATGCCATTGGCACATCTGCTGGTTGTGTCCTTTTTATTAAGAAGTTGCCGGCTCTGGTCGTGCATGCTGATTTCTCGTGCTTGTCAGGTCGGTGTGTTGCTGTCGATTTCACACTCAGCGATACAGAATGGCGTGTTTTATGTTTGTACGCACCAAATGTTGTGGATGAAAGGGTCGATTTCTTTAGAAGTGTTGAGCAGCGTCTCAGCTTCGATAAACAGCTGATTATCATGGGCGACTTCAACTGTGTGCTGAGTGCTTGTGATAAGACTAGTGATCGGGGGTTCAGGGACGCAAGTACTGAGGTACTGTCGCAAATCATAGACAAATGGAACCTTGAGGATGTGGCGGAGTGTATGCAAGGCGCGGGTGGTGTGAAGTACACGCATTTCCAGCGTGCAAGTCATGCCCGTCTGGACCGCATTTATGTAACGTTGGACGTGATTCCAAAATGCTACAGTTATCAAGTAGTGCCGGTGTCTTTCTCAGACCACTGTTTAGTAGAGTGCGGGATTGGGGCAAAAAAACGTGGCAGTGCTTTTAGCTGGGAACTGTGGAAGATAAATAACAAGCTGATTAAAGACGATGCTTTCAACCTTGCGGTAGTTGAAGAAATCGGCAAAATAAAGCCGAATAATGAACTGAAAACATGGCAACAGTGGGAGCTTTGTAAGGAACAACTTAAAATAAAAGCAATAGAGCGGTCTTGTTCTATGGCGTACGAGGAGAAACTAACTGAACGTAATCTAAGGTCTATGTTTGCAAAACTGCTCGAGAAAGAATGCGAAGCGCCTGGTAAATGGATCGATGACATTAGGAAAACGAAACAAAAAGTTGAAGTGATAGAAGAGGAGCGCTATCGTGGTGCACTGGTCCGGGCGAGAGCGGAACATGTAGCTGCTGGGGAGACTCCGTCTAAACGAGCGCTCGGAATTGAAAAAGCCGACGCTCGTCAAAATCACATAGACAACATAGAATGGGGAGGCGTCTTATCGGATGATAACGAACATATTAAGCGTGCATTTTTTCAGTACTATCAGGCGTTGTTCGCTTTACATGTTGCCGACACGAACACGTTTAAGGATAAGTTCCTTGGGGCACTGCCGCGACTCAACGATGAGCAGAAGGTTAGGTTAGAGCTGGCAATAACCGAATCAGAGGTAGAAATGGCGATAGACAATTTAAATTCTGGTAAATCGCCAGGACCGGACGGGTTAAGCGCGGCGTTTTACAAAGCTTTTAAGCGTGGAATCGCGCCAATATTGACGGTAGTGTTTAATGAAGCTTACGAAATTAACGTATTGCCTCCGTCTTATGCAAGATCACACACTGTCTTAATATCCAAAACTGACGATGCAGAGAAGTTACGACAAGTAACAGCGTACCGGCCAATCGCACTTACAAATGTGGATTACAAAATTTATATGAAAGTTTTAGCGCGAAGATTACAGTCAGTAATCCAGGAAATCGTTGGACCGCATCAAACGTGCGGGATTAAGGGACGATCTATTACGACTAATATTCACACAGCAAGATGCGTGCTGGAGTGCTGCGATATTACAAATAGCCGCGTGGCCATCTTGCAACTAGACCTTGAAAAAGCTTTCGACTGTGTCGCGCATGAAATTTTGCTTTGCATACTAGATCATGTTAACGTTGGTTCTGTTATTCGCGAGGGTGTCGCCCTGGCGTATCGGAACTGCACGACGCGATTGATCGTTAACCAGAGTCTGGGTGCCCCCATTAGCGTGCAGCGGTCGGTACGCCAGGGTTGTCCCCTTAGCCCTCTTTTGTTTTGCATCTACATAGAGGCGATGTGCTTAAACATCGTGAAAAAACAGACAATTCCCGGCTTTCGGTTGCAAGCAGCGGAAGTCAAGCTGCTGGCATATGCGGATGATGTGGCGGTTTTTTCAACGAGTAGGGAAGGTGTAACTGAGGCTATTAAATGTGTAGAGAACTTCTGCCAAGTCACAGGCAGCAGAGTGAACTTAGCAAAATCACTAGGGCTCTGGCACGGAGAATGGCAATCGACGCCCGACCGCTTTGCAAACGTGTCCTGGGTTACGACCCCAACGAGGTACTTGGGAGTACCTCTAGAATGCTACCGTGATAGTGCGACATATTGGACAGCGCAGACGCATGATACACGTGGAAAAGCGGAAAGGTGGAAAGGAACGAACTTATCGATTTTTGCTAGAGCTACCGTGTGCAATCTGTTCTTTATTAGTAGGCTGTGGTATGTAATGCAGGTGTTACATTGTGCAAGGCTCAATGTACAGAAGCTGCATCGAATTTTCGCCATTTTCGTGTGGGATGCGCAATGGGAAAGGTGCAGCCGGACAAATCTGTTCAGAGGAGTCAAGAATGGTGGATTGGGCCTGGGACACCTTTTTTTGCGGCAGATTGTTAACAGGTTTCTTTTCCTTCGTGACGTCAGCGATCCTTTTTTGCGCACCGCATGCCAAGTAAGGCTCGGGCGCGCGTTGCCAGACTTTGTTGTTTCAACCGAAACACTCACGGGAGGCATTTTTGGATATTTTAGAGAAGTTGTCGCAAGTGTACGATTCCTTGCAACGAGGTTTTCAAATGAATATTTATCTGTCAAAAAGAAAAAAATTGTACAAGGATTTGTGTGATGTCGTTCTGCCGGAGCCAATGTACAGAGCCTTGTACAGTGGAGGCCCTGGTAGGGACGTGTTAAAGAGAGTAAAAAGAATGCAAGTTGCGCCAGGGGTTAAAACCTCTTTTTTAAAATTACACACTGGAACGTTGCCAGTAAAAATGTTTTTACAGGAAAAGGGCTTATTTCTTCCATGGGGATCTCACTGCCTTATCTGCAAACAACCAGAAACGATAGATCACGTTTTTCTTCATTGTTGGGGAGGGGTATTTTTTTGGGACGTACTACAAAGAACGTTAAAGAAGCAATTTCCCCTCGACCCTCATGGAATACGGTATCTACCCATTACTAACGAGGATGGTTTTCCGTTTGATTTAATAATGTTAATTGGCCTCCACAGTATTTGGCGCTCTCGAATGGCAGGATACTACTGCGATCCCGACGCACGACCTACGCGAATTTATTTCCGTGAAACTGTCCACCAGTTTGTTGAGATTTTCAAGGCCGGTGGCGATACCCCCGAGTGGCTGTCAAGGGTGGAGCCATTGATGGCTCTAAATGAATTTTAATGTGGCGAAGCCAGCCCCCTACCAGGCTGTTTATGTCAATACGACGTGTTCATTGTATCTTTTATGTTTTGTTTTGTGTATTGCTATTGCTGTTCTTTCTTTGCCAAAGTCAGGCAATAAAGAAAAAAAAACTCGTGGCTCAGTGGTAACGTCTCCGTCTTACACTCCGGAGACCCTGGGTTCGATTCCCACCCAGCCCATCTTGGAAGTTGCTTTTTATTTATGAAGTGCCTGCCGTGATTTATCGCTCACGGCCAACGCCGCGGACGCCGACGACACCGGCTTTTCTGCGACATGAGCTCCTTAACGCTATCACGTTAAAAACAACTTGCAAGATGGGCTGGGTGAGAATCGAACCAGGGTCTCCGGGGTGTGAGACGGAGACGCTACCACTCAGCCACGAGTTTTTTTTTCTTTATTGCCTGACTTTGACAAAGAAAGAACAGCAATAGCAATACACACAACAAAACATAAAAGATACAATGAACACGTCGTATTGACATAAACAGCCTGGTATGGGGCTGGCTTCGCCACATTAAAATTCATTTAGAGCCATCAACGGCTCCATCCTTGACAGCCACTCGGGGGTATCGCCACCGGCCTTCAAAATCTCAACAAACCGATGGACAGTTTCACGGAAATATATTCGCGTAGGTCGTGCGTCGGGATCGCAGTAGTATCCTGCCATTCGAGAGCGCCAAATACTGTGGAGGCCAATTAACATTATTAAATCAAACGGAAAACCATCCTCGTTAGTAATGGGTAGATACCGCATCCCATGAGGGTCTAGAGGAAATTGTTTCTTTAACGTTCTTTGTAGTACGTCCCAAAAAAATACCCCTCCCCAACAATGAAGAAAGACGTGATCTATTGTTTCTGGTTGTTTGCAGATAAGGCAGTGAGATCCCCATGGAAGAAATAAGCCCTTTTCCTATAAAAACATTTTTACTGGCAACGTTCCAGTGGGTACCTTAAAAAGAAAGGTTTTAATCCCTGGCGCAACTTGCATTCTTTTTACTCTCTTTAACACGTCCCTACCAGGGCCTCCACTGTACAAGGCTCTGTACATTGGCTCCGGCAGAACAACGTCACACAAATCCTTGTACAATGTTTTCTTTTTGACAGTAGATAAATATTCGTTTGAAAACCTCGTTGCAAGGAATCGTACACTTGCGACAACTTCTCTAAAATATCCAAAAATGCCTCCCGTGAGTGTTTCGGTTGAAACAACAAAGTCTGGCAACGCGCGCCCGAGCCTTACTTGGCATGCGGTGCGCAAAAAAGGATCGCTGACGTCGCGAAGGAAAAGAAACTTGTTAACAATTTGCCGCAAAAAAAGGTGTCCCAGGCCCAATCCACCATTCTTGACTCCTCTGAACAAATTTGTTCGGCTGCACCTTTCCCATTGCGCATCCCACACGAAAATGGCGTAAATTCGATGCAGCTTCTGTACATTGAGCCTTGCACAATGTAACACCTGCATTACATACCACAGCCTACTAATAAAGAACAGATTGCACACGGTAGCTCTAGCAAAAATCGATAAGTTCGTTGCTTTCCACCTTTCCGCGTTTCCACGTGTATCATGCGTCTGCGCTGTCCAATATGTCGCGCTATCACGGTAGCATCCTAGAGGTACTCCCAAGTACTTCGTTGGGGTCGTAACCCAGGACACGTTTGCAAAGCGGTCGGGCGTCGATTGCCATTCTCCGTGCCAGAGCCCTAGTGATTTTGCTAAGTTCACTCTGCTGCCTGTGACTTGGCAGAAGTTCTCTACACATTTAATAGCCTCAGTTACACCATCCCTACTTGTTGAAAAAACCGCCACATCATCCGCATATGCCAACAGCTTGACTTCCGCTGCTTGCAACCGAAAGCCAGGAATTGTCTGTTTTTTCACGATGTTTAAGCACATCGCCTCTATGTAGATGCAAAACAAAAGAGGGCTAAGGGGACAACCCTGGCGTACCGACCGCTGCACGCTAATGGGGGCACCCAGACTCTGGTTAACGATCAATCGCGTCGTGCAGTTCCGATACGCCAGGGCGACACCCTCGCGAATAACAGAACCAACGTTGACATGGTCCAGTATGCTAAGCAAAATTTCATGTGCGACACAGTCGAAAGCTTTTTCAAGGTCTAGTTGCAAGATGGCCACGCGGCTATTTGTAATATCGCAGCACTCCAGCACGCATCTTGCTGTGTGAATATTAGTCGTAATAGATCATCCCTTAATCCCGCACGTTTGATGCGGTCCAACGATTTCCTGGATTATTGACTGTAATCTTCGCGCTAAAACTTTCATATAAATTTTGTAATCCACATTTGTGAGCGCGATTGGCCGCTACGCTGTTACTTGTCGTAACTTCTCTGCTTCGTCAGTTTTGGAGATTAAGACAGTGTGTGATCTTGCATAAGACGGAGGCAATTCGTTAATTTCGTAAGCTTCATTAAACACTAACGTCAATATTGGCGCGATTCCACGCTTAAAAGCTTTATAAAACGCCGCACTTAACCCATCCGGCCCTGGCGATTTACCAGGATTTAAATTGTCTATCGCCGTTTCTACCTCTGATTCGGTTATTGGCAGCTCTAACCTATCCTTCTGCTCATCGTTGAGTCGCGGCAGTGCCCCAAGGAACTTATCCTTAGACGTGTTCGTGTCGCCAACATGTAAAGCGAACAACGCCTGATAGTACTGAAAAAATGCACGCTTAATATGTTCGTTATCATCCGATAAGACGCCCCCCCCATTCTATGTTGTCTATGTGATTTCGACGAGCGTGGGCTTTTTCAATTCCGAGTGCTCGTTTAGACGGCGTCTCCCCAGCAGCTACATGTTCCGCTCTCGCCCGGACCAGCGCACCACGATAACGCTCCTCTTCTATCACTTCAACTTTTTGTTTCGTTTTCCTAATGTCATCGATCCATTTACCTGGCGCTTCGCATTCTTTCTCGAGCAGTTTTGCAAGCATATACCTTAGATTACGTTCATTTAGTTTCTCCTCGTACGCCAGGGAACAAGACCGCTCTATTGCTTTTATTTTAAGTTGTTCCTTACAAAGCTCCCACTGTTGCCATGTTTTCAGTTCTTTATTCGGCTCTATTTTGCCGATTTCTTCAATTACCGCACGGTTGAAAGCATCGTCTTTAATCAGCTTGTATTTATCTTCCACAGTTCCCAGCTAAAAGCACTGCCACGTTTTTTTGCCCCAATCCCGCACTCTACTAAACAGTGGTCTGAGAAAGACACCGGCACTACTTGATAACTGTTGCATTTTGGAATCACGTCCAGCGTTACATAAATGCGGTCTAGACGGGCATGACTTGCACGCTGGAAATGCGTGTACTTCACACCAACCGCGCCTTGCATACACTCCGCCACATCCTCAAGGTTCCATTTGTCTATGATTTGCGACAGTACCTCAGTACTTGCGTCCCTGAACCCACGATCACTAGTCTTATCGCAAGCACTCAGGACACAGTTGAAGTCGCCCATGATAATCAGCTGTTTGTCGAAACTAAGACGCTGCTCAACGCTTCTGAAGAAATCGACCCTTTCATCCACAACATTTGGTGCGTACAAACATAAAACACGCCATTCTGTATCGCTGAGTGTGAAATCGACAGCAACACACCGACCTGACAAGCACGAGAAATCAGCATGCACGACCAGAGCCGGCAACTTCTTAATAAAAAGGACACAACCAGCAGATGTGCCAATGGCATGGCTTACAATAGCATAGAATCTAGACGTGAAACGTCGCACCATGCTCCCGGTCTCTTCCTCACCGTGAACTTTTGTTTCCTGCACGGCCAATATATCAATCTCATGCTCCGTTAAAAGCCGATACACCTGACTTTGCTTTTTCTTTCCTGCCAAGCCCCTGACATTAAGTGTAGCTACCTTCAACGGAGATGCAGGAGTCATTTTCGCAAGGAAGTGAAAAGGCCGAGAGCATGGTGCTTACCCTCCGCGTCTAGCGCGTGGCTAGACGCCATCGTTGATGCCGGAGCCAGCCTGTGCAGGCTCCGAACCTTGCACCGTAGGTGCTGTATCGCCGGTTCGCCTCTCAGACGAAACGTTAGGTCGCTGCCGGAGACTGGCCCGCCTGGCTTGAGTTGTTTTCGCAGGCGGCTCCTCGACGCTGGTGGCTGCCACCTTATCCCCTTCGTTGCCGGTGTGGCCATATGGGCGCTTGGCTGGCGCGGAGACGCTGACTGCGCGGCCGCCGCTCAGATAGATAGATAGAACAACTTTATTGAAGAATAAAACGCTCAATGGTTGGAGTCCCTAGACAAGGGCCCCACTGGCTTCCGCACGCCGTTTCGCTTGTCGGATGATGGCCCTTTGGACCTCTTCCTGTGAGCTGGACAGCGCCGCCTCCCATTGTGTATGATCCGTAATTTCTGTGTTTGTCTTTTGTGTATATGCCGTGCATGCCCATGAGATGTTGTCTAAGGTTGGCGTGGCTCCGCACCATGGGCATGTGTCCGCATATCTTTCAGGGTGAATTTTATGGAGAATGTGCAGGTTGTTATATGTATACGTTTGCAGCTTTCTCCATATAACCTGTTCTTCCTTACTGAGGTTTTTATCTGGGGGTGGTAGTTTCATTCTATTTCCTCTGTGGTAGTTTAAAATTGCAGAGTAGTTCTGGTCAATCGGGATCAGGTCTTCAGAGGTGTCCTGTGAGCACCCGTGGTGTGTAGCATGCGCACGAGCTACTCTGTCAGCCTCTTGGTTTCCCTTGATTCCCTCATGACTGGGTACCCATATAAGGTGAAATCTGGCTCGGGGTTTTATATCTCGTAGAATCCTATAGGCTGCGGTGCATACTCGTCCCCTGAGGTAGCTTCTGCATGCCGCTTGAGAGTCTGATAGGATGGTTATTTGTTGTTGGTTTGGTTCCGTCGCTTTGATAGCAAGGGCTATTGCGATTTCTTCTGCTTCCACGATAGTGGTGTTGCGAGTGGAGGCGCTAATGATTTCTCTGCCCAAATAGTCAGTGACAGCGGCTACCGTTCTTTTCTGCCTGCCTGGGTATCTTGCCGCGTCCACGAAGCGGGAGTTTGGTTTGTCGCCGTGCGTTTTCTCAATGTATGCAGCTCTGGCTTCTCTTCTGCCTGCATGTAGAGTTGGGTCCATATTTCTGGGTATTGGCGCCACTTTGATGCTGTTTCTGATTATTGTGGAGATGGGTTTAGCTTGGTTGTGTTTTTCTGGCCGCCGCTCGGGTCCGCGTTCGGCGAGCTGTTCGCTGGTTCGACGACCCTGGGTGCCGGAAAGCTCTCCCCATTCTCCGAAGCCTTCGCCCGAGACGGAGGCAATTCCTTCTCCTCGGAGTGCGTCTCCCCGTTGCTTGACTTGGTTGTGTCACCGCTGGCAGGCAATTCCTTCTCATCGGGGTGCGTCTCTCCGTTGCTTGATGTGCTTGTGTCACCACTGGCAAGTCCCGACGGGTTGGTCATTCCTGCTGGCTTGACCACTTCTTCGGCTCCTTTCGCTGCCTCCTCCGCCTCGTCGACGTCCATCAGCAGCTCCGTCGACTTGTCTTGCGATGCCGGCTCCGTAGCCACCGCATATGTGCGGACGCAATCACTGTCGACGTGACCATAGCGTCTGCATTTTGAGCACCGTGGCACCTTGCACTCACGTCGAACGTGGCCCGTACCACGGCAGCGTAGGCACTGCATAGGCCGCCCAGGCGCCACCACAAGGGCCAACTCTCCTGCAACGCGTAGCTGGTGAGGTAGGTCATCGACCTTCAAACCGGGTTTCAGCTTCAGGAGCACGGGCCTCGTTGTGGACCCTTTCTCCTTGACGCCTGAGACACGCCAACGCTCCCGGGTCACTTCGGATACGTTGCCGTAAGCAGCGAGAGCTGTCCGAATGTCGTAGTCCGCCACGCCGTGCAACATCCAGTGCAGCCGTAGTTTCACCTGTTGGTCATCTGGATCGAAGATAATGCAGCGGCGTCCTTTTACTTCCAGTTCCTTGAGAGCGGCCAGCTTCTTAGTTGCTTCGTTGCTGTTGAGAGTCGCCGCCCAAACATGGTTGATTTGGTGCGCCTCCAACGCCACAACGTCGCGAAGCGCACCAGCGTTGGCTAGGGCGTCGCGGAAATCCTCAACCCTGTAGGGCCTAACTCGTACGTCGCCGTGCAAAAAAACGGTGTTAGCCACAACACGTCCGGTGGGCAATGTAGGCAAAATGATCTCGTAGTCCTGACCGTCATTGTCTTCAATCCTGTTTCCGCGGCTTGCGGAGGCCGCTATCGCCGCTCCGCTGGAGCACATGATTCCGCGTCCGCACCGAACGGTAGTCGGAAGAAGAATGACCACTCAGTCACGAGTTCGATGCTTCGAAGCGGCACAAAAGCGCCTCTAGTGAATGCGGTGTTGCCTCAGAAACGAGCTGTTTCTAAGGCTCAGGCGTGCGCCGCTTGCTCAGGCGCACGTTTCGTTGCCGCGCCGAACGCTGTGTTGCTCGACGCTGACCGCGTCCGATGCGGGGCGCCTCGTAAGTGATCGCTGAGCCGTAGCCCATTGTCTTACACCCCTTGGCGGGTCGACGGGAACGCTGTCGCGTTCCACTCTTGAAGGCGAAGCTTAAGCGTCCTCCAATTTTTTCGTATGTCGCAGGACTTCCCCTCTCCTGTTGCTGTTCAGAAATTGTATTCTACTGTGTACCTTCCACAACTAAACTACATGCCTCTGTAGTTTGGTGCGGAACGTGCAAATCTAATTCTGACCTAATTTATTTATGTATTTATTTCAGATACTGTCAATCCCAGCGGGATTTTTACAGGTTGGGCATATATTATACACTCAAAAATAGCGATAAAAACAGGTTTACATGATTTCAACAATATTTGCATCGACACAAAGCAGATTTATACATATGGTAGGAAATAAAACAAGGGTACATTTCATTTGGCAAAAGGGGGTGAAATTACATAGGCAAATACAATGCTCATACAGATTTCATTTTATACAATGACTTGAGTGGTGTTATTTCCGGCTAACGTAATCTAATTATTGCACAACAGCTCTTCTACAAGGGTTATAAATTTCGGCAATGATGTGTTAGTCGTTATGAAGGGGTCCAGGCTATTCCATTCTCTTATTGCAAGAGGAAAGAACGAATATCTAAAACAGTCAGTGCGAAATGCATATTCTTTAAGTGTTAATGAATGCTTATGGCGGGAAGGTCTGGTGTCAGCTAGGGATATATACAAAGAAGTATTTATTCGTAATGCATTGTGTATCAATTGGAACAATAATTTTAGTCTTGCTAGCTTGGCGCGGTTTCGCAGAGTAGGAATACCGGCTTGTTTTAGCAGTTGGGTAGGTGAATCGCTATTCTTGTATTTGTTAAAGATGAATCTAATTGCCTTTCGCTTCCTTCTAGTTTGTTAATAAGCTGTTGTGTATAAGGAAACCAAATTGTGTTACCATATTCGAGAACTGGGCGAATAAATGCGTTGTATGATAGCAGTTTAATTTCCGGTGGCGCAGCTCGAAGTCTTCTTCTGAGGAAGAACAGCCGTTTTAAAGCAGATGGTATGATACTGTTAATATGAGATTCCCATCTTAGGTCATGTGAAATGATCAAGCCAAGGTATTTAAGCTCATGAACTCGGGTGAGCGGTATATTATTGATTGTGTATTCGAAGTCTGACCTATGTTTTTTGCGGGTTATAGATAAAAAGGCAGTTTTTTTAATGTTCAGCTCCATCTGCCACTTTTTACACCACTTCACTACCTCGTGAAGGGCGCTGTTTAAATCAACGTGGTCATTCATAGAGTTAATTTCATTATAAAGAATGCAGTCGTCGGCAAAAAGCTTCATTTTAACGCGGATGTTAGAGGGTAAATCATTAATAAATATAAGGAATAAAGTGGGAGCAAGGACACACCCTTGAGGCACCCCCGATGTAACTGGTACAATGGAAGAAATTTCATTGTTAACAACAACATACTGAAACCGGTTGGTTAGGTAATCTTCAATCCAATTGACAATAGAACCATCGCCTAAAGTTGTTTTCAGTTTGCTGATTAGTTTTCGATGGGTTACTCTATCAAACGCCTTTGAAAAATCTAATGCTATTAAGTCAACTTGTTTTTGATTATCAATGCTTTGGGATAAGTCATGCGTTACTTCAAGTAATTGGGTTATTGTTGAAAGTCCCCGCCGGAAGCCATGCTGGATAGGCGATAATATTTCTGCTTGCTCTAGATAGTTCGTGATATGCTTTAATATGATATGCTCTAATAATTTCCCTACAGTGGACGTTAGCGATATTGGTCTGTAATTACCAACATCACTTTTGCTTCCTGCTTTATGAACGGGGATTACTTTCGCTATTTTCCATTCCTTTGCAAGGCTACATGTTGATAAGGATTTGTTAAATATTAGATGTAGATATTTCGCGTTGACTTCGGCATATCTTTGAAGAAAAGTGTTGGGAATATTGTCCGGGCCGTTTCCTTTTTTTGTGTCTATTGATAGTAATAAGTTCAGGACTCCTGACTCAGTTATCGTTGGCATGCCTAGTGGTCTCTGGTTGTAGTGATTCACCTCCGGAATGCGACCATCGTCAGCAGTGAACACAGACTGGAAGTATGTATTTAATGAATTTGCAAAACTTAAATTTTGTTCCTGAGAATTGAGAGTGTTGCTTTGTTTTTGGGGGCTAAGATACTTCCAAAACTTTCCAGGGGAATGCTTTAAAAAGTTAGGAAGCGTAACTGAAAAGAAGTGTGCTTTCGCTGTACTAATCTTTGCTTTCATTTCATTGACAGCACACGTGAGTTTACGTTTATGTTGAGGGCCTTTTTTTGTTTTGAGCAATTGTCTTAGTCGCTTCACTTTGCGCTTTGCATGAATGACATCACGTGTTATCCATGGGTTATTTTTATTAGTTTGTTTGGTTCTTATTGGAATATAGTTATTGATGCAGTGGGATACAATGGCTTTAAATCTTTCCCATATTGCGTCTATATCAGTGTCTGAAGAATTAGCGAGTTCTTCAAATGACTGATACTCCAAAACTAAGTAATTAACTATGCTTGAGTCGTCAGCTTTTATAAAGTCTGGATAACTAGTATGGGAAATAGAAAGATTTGTTGCGGCCTGAATGGGAGTAGTGCATAATGTTAATTTGTGATCTGATATTCCATCTAGCACTGCTAAGTTAGTTTTATTGATCGAAAAGTGGTTGCTCAGAAAGATGAGGTCAAGAATGTTGGATGCATTGCCTTGAACACGTGTGGGCTCGTTGACAACTTGTGACAAGTCAAAACTAAGCATAATATCAAAAACAATTTCTGAACAAGGAGAGCGATAACTCATGGTTGGCCAGTCGATATCAGGAAGGTTGAAATCCCCGAGAAGGATCAGCCGGGATTTTGGTACATGAAGTTCCATATACTGATATAATGATGTCACTACGCGTTCATCAGTCGAAGGGCTACGGTATATACAACCGACACTGATAGTCGTAGCACCAAAACTAAGTTTGCAAAAAAGTGCTTCAGCATTTTCGACTTCTGGTAAGATAGTGAAAGGAATTTTTTTATTTATTAGTAAAGCAACTCCTCCTCCTCGCGTTAATCTGTCTTTGCGCACAATCACATAGTCGGGTGGGGCTATTTCTTTGTCCTGTATGTCATCTGTAAGCCACGTTTCTGTAATCGCCATAAAGTCGGGCTCTAGGCTGATAAGAAGAGACTCTAGTGCGTTAAGCTTATTCAAGATACTACGCGCATTTACGTTTGCAAAGGTTATTTGTTTCGTTTTTGGGGCGGTCGGGGGCGTAGGTGTGGTCCAATTCCTTCCTGGTTTTTTTGGCCTTTACTCGCATTTGTCTGTGCCTTTACAGGTACCCGGCAGTTCTTTTCTTCATCCCACTGGAACAATTCTCCGTTGATTCGGACTTTATCGTAAACGAGCGCCACCTTTGCACCGGAATCTTTCATTGATTTTACACTAACCCACAGTTTTTTCCTTATGTCGCGTACTCGGACAGAGAAATCTTCACTGATCGCGTATTCAGTATTTTTGAGTTTGCGACAGTTTTTTAGCACAAGAGTCTTTTCACGGAAGTCAAGAAGTTTAAGTATTACAGGCCTGGTTTTCTCGCGTGAAGGTTTTCGTATCCTATGAATGCGTTCAATGGCGACAGGTTGAATTTGAAGAATGTTCTTGGCAATGCTTTCATTAAAAGTTTGTTCAAGGGATTCGTTGTCTTCTTCTTCAGCTTCTGGAATTCCATAAACTAAAAGATTACACCGCCTCGAGCGATTTTCCAAATCATCCAGTTTTAGTTCAAGCGAGGAAACAACCTTCTGCAGGTTGGTGACCTGGTTTATGCAGTCCAACATTTTTTGGTCAAGGGCAGCCATGTTTTCCAGTTTCGTTTCAATTGATGTTAGTCGATCCTCTTTAATGCTTTTTATGTCTCCGGCAATCGCCTGGAGCTGTCTGGAGATCTGTTCAAGGTCTGGGCCGGGGTTTGTTTCGACGTCTCCAGCCAGTAGCAGTAATTCCGCCGCGTGCATTGCCAAATCACACAGTATAGGACACAGCAGCCTTGGGCACGGCAGCATAACAAGGAACGGATCATTTGAGCGAATACATTTGCCGTAACGCCTTACCTGCACAAGATAGACGAAAGGATTAAGAATCCGCATCGTGCTGTTGCTGCCGTGCCCAGTGAAGTGCGTGCCGGTCCAGTCCCGCTTTAAGTAGCACCGAAGCGCCACCTGGTCCAAGCTGGGAGTCCCGTCAATGTGTGGCGTCCCTGTCGACTTCCGGTGGAAGACGAAGGTTTCGATGACCGCTGTCGTCGCAGGGCGGAAGGAGCCGGAGTGGTTGCCCAGCCGCACTATCATGCCCTGCGTCATGGGGCCAGAACCGTCCCGTGTCGTCGGTATCACCAGGGAAGTAGAAATCAGCTGCACAAGATAGACGAAAGACGAAAGACGATAGACGAAATTGAACATGTCCAGGATAAATTGATATCTATTTTCAAGCACCGCCTCTCTCGTTCTCGCGACCACAGTTCAGCCCGCTCAAAGACACCAAACTCACGCTTTTAAAATCAAGAAGCATTTAGCTACACCTTTCGTTCAACTATAAGGTGGTCCATGGCATTATATTTACCGTAAGTTTCTTGATCACGAACAATTTTTCGTGCCTCAAAAGCATACGCCTAGGGCGCGTCGACGGACACGCCACTAGTGGCGTTCTTGCTAAATGCACTCGGGAAAGCAGGCAATAGCGTCCGCCGTAGTTTTGTCTTCAGTAATGCGGCAGTGTGGGCCCGTTGGTATTGCCTTTTTGAAAACTAGTTCAAGCGCACGGAAAACACGGACGAAAAAAAGGCTTGCGTGTGCGCCTATGTGTTGAGCCTATGTGTGTGTGTTAATACTGCTGATCAGCAGTATTAACAGCAGCAGCAGCAGCGTGTGTGTGTGTGTGTGTGTTTGTGAAGTTTTCGGCGTCGTTACTCGTGCTTCTCTGTTTGCATCTCGTTTACGGAGCGAAAAAAAAAGCAGCAGCCGGCACATGTGTGTAGTAGATAAAATTTCAAAGCATGTCGAAGAACAATCGTTGCGCGGGGGGGTGGTCGGATATCTGTAAAGGCTTCCTGGCAACACGGTTTCTAATCATTGCCCTCCTAGCTCATAAGTGGGAGCAACAGCAGCACTGTATCGCCGTCCTTCAGCGGGAAATTTCTCGTCACATTTTCTTTTGTCAACTCGGTGTTTGTTGCACTCGATCATGTTTAGACGGGTTAGCGACAAATTTGTTCTCGGCTTACCCACATTTCACACCCAAGCTGTATACCTCTACCGTCCAAGGAAATTTTCATGTCGTTGTTGGCGTGGTAAGCAAAAAAACTTCCCATACGTGGGCCGATCTCAGAGATAGTGCAATGCCGGGCCGAGCCGCGGTGGAGGTGAAGCAGGCGTTAAGCGTTCCCCATACGTGGGCCGATCCCGAAGATAGTCAAATGCCGGGCCTACCCGCGGCGGAGGTGCAGTTCGCCGTTAAGGGGTCCACATTCACAGCTTCGCTGGTCATCCTTCTCCTCAGAGTGAAACGGCACTGAGATTTTTTTTGTTCGGTTTGTCCGCAGTGCAGCATGCGGATTAAATACATTTCACTTACATTCTGTATGCCGCTTGCTGCCTCTACCGTTTGCAGCTTCTTTACCGTGTTACTCTTGCTAGGATGCATGAGTGCATCGTGTGTTATGTCAACACTGCTGAGCCTTGTAAGGACTGGTTTTGTACGTTTTATGCGCCTCTTTGGAGAATACCTTAGCAACTTGCGATTCGCTGATGATATTGCCTTGCCTTGTAACTCAGGGGACCAATTGCAATGCATGCTCACTGACCTGGACAGGCAAAGTAGAAGGGTGGGTCTAAAAATAATCTGCAGAAAACTAAAGTAATGTTTAGCAGTCTCGTAAGAGAACAGCAGTTTACGATAGATAGCGAGGCACTGGAAGTGGTATTGAATTGAATAAAATGTATTGATAGGAAAGACAGAGAGGTCCACCTGAGCTAGTGCGCTCTAGTCTGCTACTCTGCACTGGGGAAGAGGGAAGGGGAGTGAAAGTACTGGGATGGGTGATGATGATAAGAGAAGTGGTGAGCGTTTATGTACATGAGGCAGTTGTCTCGCTAGAGCCGCTCGTCGAGCTTGGTATCCTGCAGAAACTACAACAATACTTTTGTTGCACGCATTGAAATTGCATTGTCAGGCCATGGGCTGAGGATAGCTTCCTCCGACAGTGGTTGCCTGCCAACGCTGGCTAGGAAACTGTCTAACGACCTTCGCCCCAGCATATATGCTGGGCAGTCGCACAGTACGTGTTGCAGTGTTTCGGGCATCTGGCAGTGTTCACAATCAGGGCTGTTCGATTGGACGATGAGGTGTGCGTAGCGACGGGTGAAAGCAACTTGAAGTGGTAAGGGAATACATCTACTTAGGGCAGGTAGTGACCGCGGATCCGGATGATGAGACTGAAACAATCAGAAGAATAAGAATGGGCTGGGGTGCGTTTGGCAGGCATTCTGAGACCATGAGCAGCAGATTGCCATTATCCCTCAAGAGAAAAGTGTATTATCCCTCAAAAGTGTATAAGAGCTGTGTCTTACCAGTACTCACCTACGAGGCAGAAACCTGTAGGCTTATGAAAAGGGTTCTACTTAAATTGAGGACGACTCAACGAGCTATGGAAAGAAGAATGATGGGTGTAACGTTAAGGGATAAGAGCAGATTGGGTGAGGGAACAAACGCGAGTTAATGACATCGTAGTTGAAATCAAGAAAAATGAAATTGGCATGGGCAGGGCATGTAATGAGGAAGGAAGATAACCGATGGTCATTAAGGGTTGCGGACTGGATTACAAGAGAAGGGAAGCGTAGCAGGGGGGCGGCAGAAAGGTAGATGGGCGTAGGAGATTAGGAAGTTTGCAGGGACAACATGGCCACAATTAGCACATGACCGGGGTAGTTGGAGAAGTATAAGAGAGGCCTTTGCCCTGCAGTGGGCGTAGCCAGGCTGA